>NW_026727840.1:0-65703 GCF_029784015.1 Lycium ferocissimum | reverse complement strand
AACCTAAGCGAACTCCGCCCAATTAGCTAATATTGGGGTACGCTTGACCGATTCGAGTGATGCGGTTGGTGTGATAATCCCACGGTTTCGTCCTTGGATACGGGAGGCAAAAAGAAAGGCAATACGAAGATCCCTACCGAGTCATAGAGATGCATGTCATGCAAAGAGAAGTCCCCTATTTGAAACTTCTATAGATGTAATTCTTAGATACCGAGGCGGGCTATGTGTCCCAGAGTGTTGCGAAATTACGCCACCGAATTCTAGAAGAAGCCCATTATTCTCGGTATTCGATTCATCCGAGAACAGCAAGATGTATCATGATCTCAAGTTGATGTATTGGTGGGATGGCATGAAAAGAGACATAGCTGAATTTGTGACGAATGTCCAAATTGCCAGCAAATGAAGATAGAACATCAAAAGCCAGGGGGATTATTGCTAGCAATGGAAATTCCTACGTGGAAATGGGAAGTGATCAATATGAATTTTATTGTAGGAGTACCCCGTTCCCGAGGTAAGTATGATTCTATATGGGGACAGACTTACGAAAGCAGCTCATTTTCTTCCAGTCAGAACAACATACTCCGTCGAAGATTATGCAAGATTGTATATTAAGGAGATTGTGAGACTTCATGGAGTTCCGATCTCCATTATCACAGACAGATGAGCACAATTTACAGTTAAGTTCTGGAAATCTTTTCAAGAAGGTCTAGGTACTCAAGTAAGGCTCAGCCACGGCATTTCATCGTCATCGATGGACAAAGGTTTGAACGTACCATATAGACCTTGGAGGATATGCTAAGGGCATGTGCACTAGATTTCGGTGGTAGTTGGGACGACCACTTACCCCTAATCGAGTTTGCATGTAATAATAGCTATCATTTCAGTATCCAAATGGCTTCGTATGAAGCGTTGTATGGAAGGAAGTGTAGATCTCCAATTGGATGGTTTGAAGTCGGAGAAGTGCAATTAATAGGCCCCGAGCTGATTCAACAAGCTGTAGAGAAAGTCAAGGTAATCCGAGATCGATTGTTGACAGCCCAAAGTCGCCAAAAATCTTATGTGGACAACCGCCGGCGAGATTTAGAATTTCAAGTTGATGATTGGGTATTTTTGAAGGTGTCGCCAATGAAAGGGGTGATGAGATTTGGTAAGAAAGGAAAGCTAAGTCCTCGATATATTGGACCCTATAAGATTATCCATAAGGTGGGTCAAGTAGCTTATGAATTGGACTTGCCTTCAGAGCTTTAACTAGTCCATCCAGTTTTTTATGTCTCAATGCTCCGTAAGTGTGTGGGAGATCCTACGAAGATTGTGCCAATAGATGATGTTCAGATCACAGAAAAGCTAGCCTACGAAGACGTGCCTATTGCCATACTAGACAGGCAAGTACGGAAACTTCAGAATAAGGAAGTGGCTTCAGTTAAAGTTTTGTGGCGAAATAACAACCGAGAAGAGATGACTTGGGAAGCGAAAGAGAAGATGAAATCCATATATCCGCATTTATTTCGGTCCCCGAAAAAGATCTATGATGAGACATCGAGATTATGAGGTATGTATATTTTTCTTTTATGCATATGGGTCGTGTGTGGCCAATTTATATTGCTATTGTGTTGTGGCCCTGTGAGGCAATGTTATTATGGGTTGTTGTGACAGGATGGTAGTGCCATATCACAAGGAAGACTACGCGAAATTTTTTGTTATATCCCGTATTTTTGTACATTGGAACAATCCGGATTAATTATGATAAGTTAAGGACAAAACTATTCCGGGATACAAAGTCGAGACTTTTGACCTTCGATTTTATTTTTGGACATAAGTTGAGCATGATTTGTTGGCATGGAACAATTAGGAAAATTTGGGACCAAAAGTGATAAAATTGGAAGTTGGAAATCATCCATTTTTCCATATGTGGGCACGTGTGTAAGTGTGGGTGTTGGCCCACACAATTTGTGGACAATTTTAATTGGTCCAACACTTGTGTGGGCCAAGGGACACATGTACAAGTCTTGCTAGTATACAAAGATGACTTCTAAGTCATCTAAGCTCATTTCAACACTTAGAAAAATTAGAAGTTGAAGAACACCACAAAAAGAAGGCTCTCGGCCAAGGGAGCAAGAAAACCAACTTCATTTCTAGCCTTGCCAAAATTATTTCTTTGATGCAAACCCACTATTTTGAGGTCCCTAAGTAGCGTGGAAGTGTCGTTGGAGCGATCAACCCGCTAGTTTTCATTATCGCAAACCCTAGCCTCTTGGGAAGTGGAAGGAAAAAGGTAAGAATTTATCATGTTTTATGTGTTATAAAGGTTGTATGTATGTTGTAGTATGCTAATATGGATGAAAATCATGAAAAATAGTATGTTGGAAGTGAGTTGTGTGCATGGTGTGCTAGCCGTGCAAGTGGGTGTGTGTTGTGTTGTGTTGAAGCTATGCATTAAAGCTTAGTAGCATGTTGTGATTGTTGTAGAGTGGAGTAAGGAATGAGAATCATCTTTGTATGTTGGTGGGAGGTGTTGGCCGAATGTAGGCCCTTCATGTAACAAGAAATGAATTAATATCGCTTAATGTTTTAGTCGTCGTCGTTATGAATTCTATGTTGGAAATGAATGTTTAATGACTCAAATTGATGTTGTAATTGTTGTGGACTGATTTGGAGGTTATTGTACATTTAATGTAATTTGTATATTGATGAGAATAGCATTGTTAGAATGTGAATTGTGGATGCAAATCATGATTTGAAAATAAGGAATGTGTTAAAGTGAGGTTCTCGGGTTTGGGGACGATTTCGGGTGGATTGGAGAAATTGTTGGATTGTTTGAAATGTTGTATGAATTGCTTGGAATGTCTTTAAATATTGTTGGTATGGGTTCGAGTTAGTATTTGAATGTATAAGCGTCGATGTTGGCTTGAAGGTAAGCGTTGAATTGAGTTTATGAATGTTGTTGATGATGGAAAAGAGGCTTATTAATGTTATATTGTCTTCCGGATTGGTTATTGATGTTGCTAGGTTGGTTGTTGTTGTTGTTGTTGATTGATTTGGCCGAGTTAAATTCTCGGTGTGGCCTATTTACAGGGAAAATGCTGCCCAAATTTCTGTAGAATTAAGGGCTAAATTGGAATTAAATGCCCAAAATGCCTATAGCTAATGTTTGGCATATTATGACTTGTTTGTAGATCTTGGGCAGCCGACGTAGGTTGGATTTAGCTTGAATTTGGGTTATCTTGGAGAGCGTTTGAGGAATGTAAAGCTCAACCTTCCTTCTTTGGCATGCCTTAGTTAAAATAGGCTATGACACGAACCTCGAGGAAACTCTATTCTCGCAATCCGAGCGTGTCTATGATACGCATTTGTTTCTTGATATTCATATGTTGATGTTATGAAATATTGATCCTATGTCCTTGGAATTATTGGTTTGTAAAGGTTGCATGAAAGTTTGGTTTTTTAAAGAGTTTATTCTTTAACGATTCAAAAACTACAAACGCCCATAACTTTCACAGAAGAGCTCGGATTGCTTTGAGATTTTCGTAGAAGATTGTATGATGTAGGACGGGTATGTTTTCCATAGGCGGGCCCAGCTCGGGTCCACACCCGTCTGTGGGTCCCGCGACATTCCTTTATGTAATTTCGACAACTTTTGAAAGAAAATGTTGTAATTATTATTCCGATTTCAAATATGACTATTTTACTTATCTTTTGAATTTATGACAATGATTTTATGCATATGATTCCTCGCGACTCCGCCGTGCATTCTCGTTATATCTTTCGCCGAGTCTCGGGCCGGTTCCGTTGTCGTGCGCACTTTGTTATACTCCGGTGTTATGCTGTGAATATGGTTCGCCGAGCCCCTCGCTCGAGGGCCGGGTTCCACTTATATTTGGTGTCATGCTGTGTATGGCATTATGCTGTGTATGATATGTGACGGGGATACGGAGATTTGAAACTTTCTGGTCTTATACTGTGTTATGGCGCCATCGACAAGCGGGCGACCATATTTTAAACGTGCCTTATGCATGATTTATTTTTAAAGTAACATTGTGATATTTTGAAAATGCATTTATTTCGTACCTCTATTTGATTATGACTCGATTTTGTATACTACATTTACTCGCTGCATACTCGGTATATATTTCGCATCGACCCCCTTTCTTCGGGGTCGCGTTTCATGCCCGCCGGTACGGACACACGCTTTGGTGATCCACCGATTTAGGACACCTTTATCTCGCTTGGAGTGCTCCTTTTCTTCGAGCCCATATTGTGGTATATATATTCGTTCGTTGCATTTGTATATACTTATTCGGGGGTACGGCGGGGCCCGTCCCATCATATGATTACGTACGTACCGTTTGGGGGTACGTGGACTTGTATGTGGGTTATGCCTACTGCCACGTATGTGTGTGTTTGTATATATTATGTTACGGCGATCCTATTCGCCGTGGCGCCCTAAACGACGGCTTGCACTTGTATATGTTTTGGGCCGTTGCGCCATTTGATAGCCTTGTCGGCTTTTGATATATATATCCGGTTGTGTTTGAGATGTGTTTGAGATAGTTTGATATAATCTGAGACAGCGTTTGATATTTGTGTCTGTATAAGCCATCTGTTTGCGACTCGGATTTGTGATTGTGTTTGGGTGCCCAATTCGGGCACTAGTCACGGCCTACGGGGTTGGGTCGTGACATTTTTATAGAATTCCTGATGACTTAACATTCGAGGACGAATGTTCCAAAAGGGGGGAAGAATGTTACACCATTGAAATTTCCCCTTAGCGTACAGTGAATTGACTAACGAAGGGCATGACGTATACGAGGTTTGGACAAGTGAGAAATAGTCTTTAATGGTCCTAATTAAGATTTCCAAAGACATTCAAGTTAAGGAAAGAAAGTTGTTAAAGAAAGCGAGTTATAAGTTGTGTGTCGGGCAAAATCACGAGTATCGAGTTAATGATGTTTTAATAATGTTTTGAAGAAGAGTTATAACGTCCCTTAGATTTCTAATGAAGTGATAAACAAGTGTTAAGAAGGTTCCATAAGGATTGGAGATCAAACGAGACGACGGGAACAACTTCGGTGAAACTGTGAGTTTCACGACCATGTTCCACGGACCATGGAATGTTCCACGGACCGTGGAAGGGTTCGTGGAACTGCCAGCGAGAGGTGGCTGGCTGGTCATGAACCACAACCAGAACCACGGCCAACACAAGGTTCCACGGACCGTGGAAGAGTCCGTGGAACTCCGTAGGCTTAATTGTTTCAAGTCTTTAAATGTAATCCCCACTTCATTTATTTCATTTCCACACTTCTTCAACCTCTCAAGACCTCTAGAACCTTCCATATATTTCATCCACAAGAAAACAAAGGAAATCAAAGATCAACAACAAGAAATCAAGTGAATCAAGTGTAAGAAATTCATTAAGGTCATTCAAACCAAGAAATCCCAAAATAAGTGAACTAGTATTTTGGTGCAAAAGGTGTATTACCATTCAAGGCTTGTTCCTCCATCATCTAAGGTGAGTTTCATGATCTTTCCATATTGTTTGAAGTATTGACAGGTTAGAATACTTGGATTGTAGAAGAGTATAGAAAATGGGTCATAAATGGGTGAATAGTGCTATTGTTGAGTAGTAGTTGGAACGAGTCATGAAAATGGATATGTTGAGATTATAAATACGTTATAAATGACATTTAGAACATGGAATAGGTATTGTACATGAAAGAACGCAATAGTGAACCTTGACCATGATTATGGAGAATTTGGAGTGAAATTGTGAAATGTGGGCAATGCAATTGAATGATGCTTATTGTTTATGATATTGTGATTGTTGTTATGAATGTTGGGAGTTGATATGAAATGTGGAGGAAAGTAGTATAAACAAAGGAAATGTTGCCCAATTTTCTTTAGCTTTAGTAAGCACGTCTTTATAAATGTTTAGCTAATGTCGATACGAATTCTTTGAAGGTTAAAGCGTGTGCATTAAAGGAGAACGAGCAAGCAATAGAATAGTAAAATGACAAAGGTATGTGAGGTTATTCCTTTCCTTCTAAGGCATGAATCTTATAGTATGAATGTCACGGCCCAACCCCATAGGCCGTGACTAGTGCTCGAGCAGGGCACCCGTACACACACATTAACAGAAACAACACGCAAATAACTTATACCTCTACAGAGATCAAACGTCAGACCATAGCTAGCATAATCAGATCTTATACACACAGAAAAATAAAACGTCGCCCCAAAGCTGTCACGTATACACATATACAGAACGGACGTAAGCCGGTAAGGCTACCATAATACAGGGGACGTCCAGATCACAAATCATACAGACATAACCGAACAGTGACAACCCACAACCCACGCGTACATGTCTACAGACCTCTAAGAGTAATAACGAACCGTATGACGGGGACGGGGGCCCCGCCCGTACCCGGCGAACAAACATATATACAAATAATAGAAATGTACGTACCAAAAATGTAGGCTCCGAAACAAGGGAGCACTCCAAACAGCGAAATAGATGTCCTAGGCTGACGGATCACCAGAACGCATACCTGTCCCTGCGCGGCATGAAACGCAGCCCCCGAAGAAAGGGGGTCAGTACGGAATATGTACTGAGTAATGTAAAGCATGGAATACAGAAAATGAGGTCATAACCGAAGTAGGGAGTACAGAAAGTGAGCATAATAATCAGAATACCCAAGTGCTTGCATCTGAAATACAAATCGTACGTACGAGGTACAAAAGACAAACATAATAATCAGACTGCCAAAATGCTTAGCTTTCTTTTGAAAAACATTTCTGTCTCATATATACGGAAAATCGAACATATCATATGAGATGTCATTAACCGATGTGGGATTCGCCTAAACCAATGTGGGATTTGCCTAAACCAATGTGGGATTCGCCTAAACCAGTGTGGGATTCGTCTAAGGCAGCCTTACACTCACCCCCCACTTTGGGACTCAGCGTGCTTGCTGAGGTTTGCCCCACCTACGATACCAGTCATAATCCAGAATGTCAAAATGCTTATTCCTGAGCATAAATCATGCATGTCAATATCATATATCATATGCACACATATCGTGTCCCGGCCCTCTAGTGAGGGACTCGGTAAATAAGATCATATCATCATCATATTATCATATCACATACCACATACGGTCCGTAATGGGACCCGGCGGACAGAACATGGTCGCCCCTCCTATCTCGGGCGCCATAACACATCATACTTCGAAATGTTGCATATCTCCGAACACATCATACTCCGTATCACATCATACTTCGGAATCACATCATACTTCGGAATATAGCATAGTGCGCACGATAACATACCGGCCCGGGACTCGGCGAAGGAAGTAACAATAGTATGCACGAGCAGAGTCGTGGGAAACCATATGCAATGCAAAACACTTACAAAGACCCAATAGGATAATCAAAACGAACTGTTAGTTCAAAACCGAAACAATAGTCAAATCAGGTTTTCTTCCGAATATCACTCGGGAACATATCGAATAAAACTTTAGAAATCATAGTCACGTATCAAAATCACATGCATAAAAATCCTCATTTCAGACTCAACAGATAAATAAGTAATCATACTCGGGGGTCGGAAAGATAGTCATATTAAGTTCTTTCAAAAAGTCGTTAGCACTATACAAAGGAAAGTCGCGGGACCCACGGACGAGCGTCAACCCAATCCGGGCCCGCCTATGAAAGTTAAAGTCATTATACGTTATAGAATCATTTACGAGCATATCAAAGCAATCCGGTTCTGTCTATGAAAGTTACGGACATTTTTAGACATGAGATCCTTTCAGAACAAAACTGTTTACACAGCATTTCAAATCCAATCATATCAAAGACATACGGACCATAGATTGACCATATTAAGGATGAAAACATCAAGAAGCAAATAAGAATCGTAAACATGCTCGGACTTTAATGTTATATCCCGTGTTTTAGCATATTCGAAAAACTTGGAATTAACCTTGACTTGTAAGGAATAAGGTCATGTTTGGATTTTTTCTTAATATGTGTATGCCGGTTATGGAAGTTTGGATGTGGAGATATCGAGCGAGGCTAAGGACAAAATTGGAACTTTGAAAAATTGGTTTCATGAATTTCAAGTTTAGCCAACAATTGGGCTCAAAAAAAAAAAAAAAAAAAAAAAAAATTGAGGCCCAAGCCTTGAAGGTGGCCGGCCAACATGCCTTGGCCCAAGCCATGGCATGTGATGGTCACATGACAAGTTAAATAAGGGGGACAATATATATATATATACCCCTTAGAAGCTTCAAGAAATTAAAAGAAAAGAAGAGAAAAAAAAAAAGAGCCATTCGGCCCAAGAGAGAAAGAAGAGAAAAGAAAGGAAAATTTTTTTTCCAAGCCTTCAATCTTGGTTCAAAAATTGTAATTTTCCTATATTCCTACTAAGCTCAAGGTGCTCTTCAAAGTGGTATAATTATCTTGGCAAGGAAGTGCTTCTTTTGGCAAGTGGAAAGAAATTGGAAAAGGTAAGATTTTACTTTTTATGTTGAAGGAATTATATATATGTTGTAGCATATGTAGAGTACATGAGAATCATGAAAGTGTTGCATGCATGTGATGGCCGTGTCGTGTGTGTTTGTGTTGTAGCCGTGGGTGTGTGTATGTTGTATATCTATGGTGAGTTGAATTTTGTGTTGTGTTCTAGTTGTGGTTATGGTGGAATTCATGTTGGAAATGAAGGTTGAATGAATTGGGTTGAATTTGGAAAAAGTAAGTGTTGGCCGTGTAGTAGGGAAAAATAGAAATGAAAATGAATTATTTTTGTTTGATATGTTAGTTGTGTTGTTATGATTCTTATGACATAAATGAAGGTTTAATGGTTTGAGTTGGAATTGAATTGGAATGTAGAAGATCATGTCACTTCAAAATGATTTTTGTGATATTATGGAAACTAAGTTGTTAAGATGTGAACTATGATTATAGTTGATGGAACTAGAAGATGAAAACATGCTATGAATAAGTATGCCAAAAATTAGAAGTGTTGGATGAATTATGGCTTTGGCGGAAAGTTTGTATATTTTGTATATCTTGAATATATATTGTAGAAACGCTATGAAATGCTTCCGAATGGTATTGTAATGACCTTGATTAGTAATGAGTGAGAGCATGTGGGTGTTGATTTGAAAGTGTGAAGTCGAATTGGGAATTATTGCATTATGTTAGGAAAGAAAGACTATTTGTGTTAATATGTGTTTTGTAGCGATTGTTGGTGTTGTTGATGTTGTTGTTGGGTTGGTTGTTGTCATTTAAGCCGAGTTTAATGCTCGGGGGTGTTGGATTTATAGGGGAGATGTTGCCCAAATTCTTGTAGACAAATAAGGGCTAAGAATAAGCTCCCCAAAGGCATATGATTTACATTTGGTAACTTTGACCATTTGCAGATTCTGGACGAAACGGGATTTGAGTTTAAGCGAGCATAAGACGTCCGTAAGGTATGTAAAGCCTATCTTTTCTTCTTTTGGCATGTCCTAGTCCTACTAGGTTAAGATCGGAACCTCGGGGATAATTCTGCTCTTGGAAATCCGAGTTTGATTCTGCATACTATTCATTCAGCGCAATTGAACTATAATCCTTATATTTGATCAAAAGAATGTTTAAACCTTTGTAACTTTCGCAAATGTATTTGAATCGCTCCGAAACTCTTATAGATGACCTTAGGGAGCCTAATGTTTGTAATTTATGTCTGCCGCCTCGACTTGACCCGAGGTGGGCCCGCAAGTCCCGAGACTTCCCTTATCCGATTTGTTTGATCCATTTCTGTACGATATGAGAAGGAAGTGTTTGCCTATGACTCTAAGATCCGTTTGAAATGCCCTATAATGTCGCTTGAACGCTCGTTACTAAGAATGATACTAAATTTTCCGAGAGTGACCTACGATACATTTTTTCAAAAAATTGACTACTTAAAAGTCCGCGACTTTTGTATATTAATTCCGATTAACTCGATACTCATTTTGAGCCTTCTGATCCTAATGTGTTCGTATATGAAATTATGTGTCGAGTCCTGGAACTTACTTTTGATATGCATATGGTTTCTGCACTATTCTGCTCGTGCCAATGATTATGATTTCGTTCGCCGGTACCCGGGCCGGTTTTGTGATCGTGCGCTTTATGACACATTCGGCAGTATGATGTGTTACGGTTTCTAAGACCTCGCCATAGGGCCGGTTACCGTTTATGGTGTTATGATGTGATATGGCATCTGATATGTTCTGATGATTTGATGTGTGTGATGTTATGATGTGTTCGGAGATGTACGGAGATTTGAAAACTTACGGAGTATGATGTGTTGTGGCACCGGCGTCGGGGGTGACCACGTTCTGAGCCTTATGCATGATTTTTATTTGCATTCGTACATTTGCATTCCGCACGGAGTTTGATACATTATTTCTATATTTGTTACGTATCTTCGACTCGGCCATGGTTTGGACTCTGTACCTCTGCTTTACATACTCGGTACTTCTTTCGTGCCGACCCCCCTTTCTTCGGGGGGCCGCGTTTCATGCCCGCGGTATAGACGCTCGGTTGGGTGATCCTCGGTTTAGGCTTCCCATTATTTGCTATTTTGGGTGCTCCCCTCGATCCGTAGCCCATTTGGTATATATGTTTTGCTATGTATATTCTGTACATTTGTATTATTTGGGTACGGCGGGGCCACCCGTCCGTATGTTCGTATGTTACTGTCCGTTTGTAGAGGCCTGTAGTCATATTTGTGGGTCATGGGTCCGGTTTGTTCGTATGTGATTTTGTTTTGCGCCCTTAAGCGGCCCCGCATGTTTGTATGTATGTGTATGTCTGGGCGATGTGCATTCACTTGACTTTGATTTGATATGATGATTTTGCACGGGCGACCGCTTAGGGTAGCATCCACTTGATTTGTGTGATGTCCCGCTATCCGCTATTAGTACGAATAATGTCGTCGAGTCCGGATATGTCCTAATATGACAATTTGGTTCGTAAGTTTGTTTGGGTGCCTAAGTAGGGCACAGTCCTGGCCCGGGGGGTGGGTCGTGACATTTAAGAATAGAGCTACCCCCAAGGCTCATAACATATCATAGCTTACTTACACTAAGACATGCCAAAAGAAAGAAAGGGTAAGCTTCACATACCTCGTCCGCTTTCTAAGCTAACTCGAACTTTAGTCTCGACTTCTCACGGTCTACAATACATCATTAGGCATCGAACATTAGTCATAAGCATCGAAAAATTTAATTCCAAGCCATCACTTTATCTACAAAAATTCGGGTAACATTTCCCCCGCAAATTCAACACCCCGAGAATTCAATGTCACACCCCGACTTTACTAGGGTGTGATGGGCACCCGACCCCATATACGGAGCCGAGCGAACCCTCGGACTCTTAGTGCATACATGTTCTCGTGGAATCATAAGACAAAGTAAAGTAAAATACATAGTAAATTTTTTTTTCCTTTTTAAAAGTAAATAACACATCAACCAGTGGAACTCTATTTTTTTAGGCTGACACTCTAAACCCACGACTCTGTCTGCAAAGTCTCTAACTGTAATCATGGACCATAGTACGTGTGCGCTGACTCGGCTACACTCCAGAGCAAGCGGAGTTCGCCAACTTCGCTGAAACATCTTCTATGCTAGCTTTAAAGTCGTCTGCAGGTGTACTTTGCGCGGCATGAAACGCGGCGCCCACAAGAAGGGCGTCGGTACGAACAATGTGCGAGTATGTAAGACATGAATAATAACATAGTAAGAAATGTATACATGAACAACAACCGCATAGAAACATAGAATATGTTATGTCAAATTTGTGACCTGTACATAGGGATCATATACGGCATGGAGAACATAGAATATATCATAGAATATCGGAGTAACTTTGTGCATATGAGTGCCCGCTCGGGCGGATGCCATGCATGCTTACTTGGTCATATCGAGGTCATAGTACGCACGGGCGGCTCGCCCATAGCGCGGAATACTCCCGGCTACTGCATAAATCCCGCGTCCGGGCATCCCGCGTCACGGGATGATAAGCCGACCGACCGGGTGGCAATAAAACGAGATCCTCCCCAATCCCCAAGTATGCATAGTTCCCATCCCCCAACCCTTGGTCATATTTAGCATGCAAGAGAGCCCAAGGAAAATTATATACTTATCGGAGTGACGTAAGGTCGGACACCTCCGATCGCATTATGGAGTAATCATGGACGCTTTGTCTCACCTTGGAGGAATAACAATCATAAGGCGAGACTATCAACGTAGAGCATAGCATAGCTTATCGGGTCATAGACATAGCATATACGACATCATAGAATCATAGTTGTCATAGAATCATAGTCATCGCAGTCATCTTAGGATCATAGTCGTCGTAGAATCATAGGCATCATAGCATCATAGAATCATAGTCATCATAGAACCATAGTATTCATAGAATCATAGTTCCCATGGAAACATAGTTCCCATAGAATCATAGACATCATAGGATCATAGGCATCTTAGATTCATGGTCGTTGTTTAGGTCATAAGAAAAACTATCAATGTTGTAAAACTTAGTTTTTGAAGAAAAAGAATATTTTGGAAAAACACTTGTAAACTTTTAGGAAGGAAAATTATGTTTTGGAATCGAGGGATTAGTTAAATAAATTATGCTTTAGTAGTTAAAATAATAACCAAAAACTTTTCTTAACTATAGAATGAAAATAAGTCAAAGGGGACAATAAGAAAGAATTCGGGAATAGTGGGCCCGCCTCGGTGAATGAGGCGGCGTAGACAATTTACATGTACTACGTTTCATAGTATTGCTTATGAAAGCCTTAGAGTGATCGGGTCTTATTCTTGCACGTACTAGGGTGTTTCGACCTTTCTTACACCTTTCAGGTTCTTTTGGTTCAATGTTATTGAATAAATAGTGACTATTTTTCAACCGCGGATTTCGGGAGTTAGAAAGGTTCCCGAGGCGCGAAAACCGGAACTACATATCTAGGACATGCCAAGAAAGAAATGCAAAGTCTTACATACCTTTTCCGCTTCTTGCCGGACTCCAAATCTCCGTCTCAATCTCACCAAAATTTTCACTTTGGTCAAGCTTACCAACTACTATTCATGAGATTTGAAACTCTAATCTTGAATTGGTTCTTGTCTTGCCCGAAATTTCGACGCAGCACCTCCCACTGTAAATATATCATGCCACCAAGTTAAACTTGGCCGATTTCAAGCAACAAACATCCCGGGAATGCAACCCGGCCAAACTAACACACCAACAATCCCATTAACAATTTCAATCAATATACTACTTTCCACCGAAGCCATAATTCATCCAAACCTTCTAACCTTTAACATACTTACTCATAACATGTTTCCATCTTCTAATTTCATCAACAATCATCACAATGCGCACATTAACAACTTCATTATCATAATAACATAAGCTACTACAAAGTTACATATTTTCCTATAACAACCTCACAACATCTTTTCCATAGCAACAAGAACCATTAATCTTTCATTTACGTCATGGAATCCATAATGTCGACGACTAAAATACTAGGTTGCATTAATTCATTCTTTCTCCATGCAACAACAAAACACACCACGGCCACAACATTACCACACTCGGCCACAACACAACATATACATTTCCATGGATTTTCATGCATTATCACTCATTTCTCATTTCTATACATTTCAACAACAACACAATTTACTACGTATATTTAATTCATTTTACTAAATAAAACAATTGAACCATACACATCACACACACACACACACATTTTCCATGCATTTCTAACACATTCATAACATATAAAAAAAAAGAAGATTGAAACCTTACCTTTTCCATCTAGTTCTTCAACTTGGCTAGAGTTGTGCCTTGCAAGAAGTGAATGTTTTCTTGCTCCACTAACTACACCACCTTGCTAGGGACCCTCCAATTAGTAGGGAAATAATTTTTGAACAAATTTTCTCAATCTTTTCCCTCCCACCATGTATGGCCGAATTGGCCCTTTTTTTTTTTTCCTCTCTTTTGTTTGTGTTTTCTTCCTCCAAATTTCTTGAACTAAAAGATGACTTCTTCTCATATATGTATATATATATAAAAGTCTTCCACCACTTCTATATATTTATAATTAAGTCCCTCAAGATAATAAAAATGGTCACATGTTCCTTCTTCATCTTTCTAGAGTTTTTCTTCTCTTTTCCTTGAATTTTTCTAAAATAAAGATGAATACTTGAGTCTTGCCATGCAAGCTTTGATCCATTCATTTTTTTGTAATTTACACTTAGCCCCTCCATTCTTTCTTTTCTAGAGTTTTCCTCTTTTTTCTTGAATTTCCTAAAGTGGTCAAAGATGACCACTTGTCTTCTTTTTTTTTTTTCCATCACATGACTAAATTCATGAGCCCTTGGTAAAATTACCATTTTGCCCCTCGACTTTCTTCAATATTATCATTTCGTCCCTAGCCTTCCGCATTATTTTCACGGCCCATTTTACGAATTTCCTTTTTCGCCCTCAACCTTTCCAACGTTTCCGTGCAATAATAGTTTTACACCATTGATGGTTTTTCTTATGACCTAATACAACGACCATGAATCTAAGATGCCTATGATCCTACGTGATGTCTATGATTCTATATAAAGGGAACTATGTTTCCATGGGAACTATGATTCTATGAATACTATGGTTCTATGATGACTATGATTCTATGATTTATGACTATGATGCCTATGATTCTACGAAAAAAGGAAATTCGACTATGATCCTAAGATGATAATATTGAAGAAAGTCGAGGGCAAAATGGTAATTTTACCAAGGGCTATGATTTAGTCATGTGATGACAACTATGATTTTGATGTCGGATATGGAGGGGCTATGTCTGAATGGAACAAAGCTTGATAAGACTCATGCTATTCATCTATTTTGAAAAATTCATGTTGATAGTCTCGCCTTATGATTGTTATATATATACCTCCTTTAGGTGAGACAAAGCGTCCATGATTACTCCATAATGCGATCGGAGGTGTCCTTGCAAGGCACAACTCTACTCCTAGATAAGTATATAATTTTCCTTGGGCTCTCTTGTATGCTAAATATGACCAAGGTGTTGGGGGGATGGGGTTTGTAACTATGCATACTTGGGGATTGGGAGGTGAATGATTTTATATTGCCACCTGGTGGATGGAATATATGAAACTTATCATCCCGTTGACGCGGTGTGTGTGACGCGGGATTTAAATATACGCGTAGCCGTTGAAATGTATAGAAATCATGAAAATCGCTATGTTGTGTTGTGGCCAAGGTGGTAATGTTGTGCCGCCTGTGTGCGGTACTATGACCTGTATATGACCACATTATGTAAGCAATGAAATTAATGGCATCCGCCCCGAGGGGCACTAGGATATGTAACTTTGTTAGCTTATGATATTATGATATATTCTATGTTCTCCATGATTGTTGATGAAATATGATCCCTATGTTAAAGGTTAGAAGGTTTGGATGAATTATGGCTTGACATAACATTGATTGAAATATGTTTCTATGTTGGTTGTTGTTCATGTATACATTTCTTACTATGTTATTATTCATGTCTTACATACTCGGTACATTGTTCAAGATTAGAGTTTCGAATCTCATGAATAGTAGTTGGTAAGCCCAAAGTTTTTGGTGGATTGAGACGTTTCATATGTAAGACTTTGCGCGTCCTAGATATGTACACGCGCCTCGGGAACCTTTTCTAACTTCCGACGACGGAAAGCTAGCATAGAAGATGTTTCGAAAGGTGTAAGAAAGGTTAGCGAACTAAGACCCGATCACTCTAAGGCTTTCATAAGCAATACGGAGTGTTACATGTAAATTGTCTCGCCGCACGCGTACTATGGTCCATGATTACGGTTAGAGACTTTACTAGCGTAATTGTTTTAACTAGTCGTGGGTTTAGAGTGTCGACCCAAAAAATACACCATTGAGTTCTTATGACCTAAACAACGACCATGGTTGATGTGTTATTTACTTTTAAAAAGGAAAAAAAAATTTACTATGTATTTTACTTTACTTTGACTTATGATTCCACGAGAACATGTATGCACTAAGAGTCCGAGGGTTCGCTCGGCTCCGTATATGGGGTCGGGTGCCCATCACACCCTAGTAAAGTCGGGGTGTGACAATTATGTATTTCAAGATTATTCAGTTAGGGATTGGAAAAAAAAAATAAAAATTGATGTGTGCCATAGGAGTCTGCGGTTCGCTCGGATCCGGATATGGGGTCGGGTGCCCATCACGTCCCATCGGAATTGGGGCGTGACATAAAGGAGCAGCTAAAAGATCTATTGGATAAAGGCTTTATCGTTATTATTCATGTCTTACATACCGATTACATCGTTCCCACGGGGAGCCGCGCGGTACGCCCCAGAAACGGAAAGCTAGCATATTATTTGTAAGAAAGAAAGATGGTTCGGGATGTATTGTTACTTTTTAAAAAAGGAAAAAAAAAATTTACTATGTATTTTACTTTACTTTGACTTATGATTCCACGAGAACATGTAATGTGTATCGACTACCGGCAACCGAATAAGGTGACTATTAAGAATAAATATCCCCTCCCCGGATTGACGATTTATTTGATCGGTTCGGAATTGGGTGCCAAACACTTTTCGAAGATAGATCTGCAAGGCGCTGTAAGAAGGATTATCATCGAATGTGTATCGGGTGCGATTAAGAATAAATATCCCCTCCCGATATTCCATTTGATCGGTTGCGCCGAAGATAGATGCGCGGACCCGGTACGGGCACTATGAATTCAGAGTAATGTCTTTCGGATTGACTAATGCTCCCGCGGTATTCATGGATTTAATGAATCGGATATTCCGGCCATTTCTTGATATGTTCGTGATCGTGTTTATAGATGATATTCAATTCTATTCCGTACGCGAGGAGCATTCAGATCATTTAAGAACGATTCTTGGCACACTTCGGCGTGAAGAGAAATTATATGCCAAATTTTCAAAATGTGAATTACGGTTAACTTCTGTGGCATTCTTGGGGCATGTTGTCGGAGCAGATGGTATTCGGGTCGATACGCAAAAGATTGAAGCCGTACGGCACTGGCCCGGTGCCTACCACACCGACGAGGTACGCGGTTTTTCGGGGCTAGCCGGATATTATAGAAGATTTGTGGAGAATTTTGCTTCTATTGCGGCACCACCGACGAAGGTGACTCGGAAACGACAAAATTCCGGTGGACCGATGCTGTGAGCGCGACCTTTCAGACGCTGAAGGAGAAATTAATCACAGCTCCAGTCTTAGCTCTTCCGGAAGGACCAGACGGGTATGTTGTCTATTGCGATGCTTCTGGTACTGGGATAGGTTGTGTCCTGATGCAGCACGGTCGAGTCATAGCTTATGCTTCCCGGCAACTCCGACCGCACGAGAGGAATTATCCCACTCATGATCTGGAATTAGCCGCGGTTATTCATGCCTTAAAAATATGGCGGCATTATCTATATGGGGTTCATGTTGACATTTACACTGATCATAAAAGCCTCCAATATATTTTTAAGCAAAAGGAGCTGAATCTGCGACAACGGAGATGGCTCGAATTGTTGAAAGACTATGATGTTGATATTCTGTATCATCCGGTAAAGCCAACGTCGTAGGCGATGCACTTAGCCGAAAATCCATGGGCGGTTGGTCGATGTGCGACGACAAGAAAGAATTGGTCCGTGAGATTTATCAGTTAGCCAGCCTTGGAGTCCGTTTGGCAGATTCTGGTAATGCTGGGGTTTCTGTTCGAGAAATTGCTAAATCATCCATTATGGAAGAAGTAAAACAGCGCCAGTTCGAAGATCCTATCCTGGTTCAGTATAGAGATGCGGCCCTTAATAAAGAAAAGACCCAATTTGAAATCTCTCCGGACGGGGTACTATTATGTGAAGGCAGAGTGTGTGTACCGGATGTGGCAGGAGGCTAACGACAGTTTTGGGTGAAGCACATAACGCTCGGTATTACGTTCATCCCGGTTCCACAAAAATGTATCATGATCTTAAATGTTTGTATTGGTGGGACGGCATGAAAAGAGATATTGCAAAATTCGTCGGCCAGTGCCCAAATTGCCAGCAAGTTAAAATTGAGCATCAAAAGCCCGGCGGGTTATTACAGGAGATGCAGATTCCAGCCTGGAAATGGGAGATGATTAATATGGATTTCGTCACAGGGTTACCGCGCACCCCACGCAGATATGATTCTATTTGGGTAATTGTTGACAGGTTGACGAAATCGGCTCACTTTCTGCCCGTCAGGACTACTTATTCGGCTGAGGATTATGCTAGATTATATATCAAAGAAATAGTAAGGCTTCACGGAGTTCCCGTATCTATTATTACCGACCGAGGTGCACAATTCACAGCTAACTGGAGATCGTTCCGGAGGCATTGGGGACTCGGTGAGTCTTAGTCTTGCATTCCACCCTCGGTCCGATGGACGGGCCGAGCACACCATTCGGACGTTAGAAGATATCTTTGAACGTGTTATTGATTTCAGGGGCAGCTGGGATGATCACTTGCCACTTATTGAATTTGCTTATAATAATAGCTATCATTCCAGTATTGTCACACCCCAATTTTCGATAGGGTGTGATGGGCACCCGACCCTTACCTAGGGCCGAGCGAACCCGCAGACTAACGTAACACTCATACCCATACTGGGCCCACAAAACATAGCATACACACGTAATGAAAACTTTCGAAAACAAACATGCCTCTCGTTTTTTTCAAACCAAATAAAATCTGCAATATAAGGCATAACGGTGCTCGCTTACATAGCCGCTTGCCAAACACATCGGTAACATAATACATACAAACACACCGGCTTACGTGGCCGCTTACAAACGGACCGACATATCATACACTCGAACCTTTGTCTAAGTCTCTATCCTAACTTCGAACACCATACAAAGCACTCGACTCGGCGGCCTCCGGAGGAAATGGAGCTCGCCAATCCAACTGGAGCATCTTCTGCTAGCATCACCGACTCATCCGTGGGTACCTGCGTGGCATGAAACGCAGCCCCCGAAGAAAGGGGGTCAGTACGAAATATGTACTGAATATGCAAAGCAGAAGGTACAGAAAACGAAGTAAAGTGTACCAAACGCGAGTATAATAGTCCAACTACCAACGTACTTCCATCTGACATCCAGGTCATACATACACAAATCATACACACATACCGCGGCCAGGAACCCAGCGGCTAATATCATAAGTATATAAATATACCGCGGCCAGGAACCCAGCGGTTAATATCATAAGTATATAAATATACCGCGGCCACACATACATACATACCGCGGTCAAGAATCCAGCGGTCATGTCACAGCCCGCGGTCAAGTATCCAGCGGACGATATCACACATACACATGCCGCGGCCAAGTATCCAGCGGTCATGGCACAGCCCGCGGTCAAGTATCCGGCGGACAATATCACACATACCGCCCGGGACTCGGCGAAAAAGGTAACAACAGAATGCATGAACAGAATCACAAGCAACCAAATACACACGAGCAGAATCGTAAGTAGTCATACGTATATAATTTCTTTTATTACAAACTCAACAAAACAACCAAAGCACACCATTTCTTTAAAACCAAGACAATAGTTAAATTAGGTTTATCGGAATTAATTTACAATGGTTACAATCTTTTGAAATCGTTCTTATGTGTCAAAATATATTATCAAACTCAATGAAGTAGTTAAAATAACTATTTTATAGCAATCGGAGCAATAGTCAAAAGTTTTCTTTTCAAAATCACAAAAATATACCAAACAGGGCAACATAAGGAGATCTCGGAATGCGTGGGCCCCACCTCAGGTCGAGCCGAGGCGGCGGACGTAAATTACAACCATTAGGCTACCCAAAGCCATCCATCAATGTTCCGGAGCGATCCAGACACGTTTACCACAGTTACAAAGGTTTAAACATTCTTTTGATCAAATATAAGGATTGTAGCTCAATTGCGCTGAATGAATAGTATGCAAAATCAAACTCGGATTTCCAAGAACAGAATTGTCCCCGAGGTTCCGATCTTAGCCTAGTAGGGCTAGGACATGCCAAAAGAAGGAAAGGGCGAGCTTTACATACCTTGATTGTGCCTTACGCTCCTCAAATCTCAATTCCCGTTTCGTCCAAAAACTGCAAATGGTCATCTTTACCAGTTACTATTCATGCAAGTTAACATTTTAACTTTGGTTAAACATTTGGCTACCGAAATTTCGGCAGCACCTCCTCTATAGATATGACACCCCCGAGATTCAACTCGGCTCAAAACAACCAACAACAACCCAACAATAACATCAATAATCACAATAAACACAATATAATACAACTAACCCACTTTCCAACATAATACAATAACTTCCATTTATATTCCAATAAACTACATACGTTCAAGTCAACATCGACATTCACATATTCACATACCAACCCGAGATCATTTCATCAAGATTTAAGAATATTTCAAGTAGTCCACACAATATTCAAATCCGCCCATCCAACTTACAAGGCAATCCGAAACCTTCCAAGTCCAAGTAAACATCGACGACACATTTCTTTTCTTCTAAACTCATAACTACATCAACAATTCACTTGTTAGCATTGTCATTAGCATAAATGTAAGATCTACATAGGAATCATATTAACTTCCAATTCAGCCCGCAACCATCACAACTTCAATTTCATTCATTAAACTTCATTTTATCACATGGAATTCATATCGACGACGATCAAAATACTAAATAACATAACTTCATTTCTTGCATACAAGCAGCCCCTACTTTCGGCCACACCTCAACCTACAACATTCCATGAGTTTCATTCATTTTCTATACCTTACAACAACACAAAAACATGCTAAATTCATTAATTCCTCACCTTAACAACACACACACACATGCACGGCCAACCTTCAACTTTCACAACTCAACTTTAATATCCATATTCTCATGATTTTTCATTCATTTCTACATGCCAAAACAACTTGCAAACATGATACATACACTTAATTCTTCACCTCTACACTAACCATACATACACGGCCAAGCACACACAACACCATATTTTCATAAACTTCATTCATTTCCATGTATCACCACACATACCAATCACCAACAACACATAAAGGAAGATAAAATCCTTACCTTTCTCACTTGTTCTTCATTCGGCCAAGGTGTAGTTTTGCAAGGACAAGAGCTTTGCTTGATTCAACAACCACTTCATGTTGTTTAGCACCTTCCAAAGAGTGGAAAACATAGAAGAAAATATTTTTTGGATGAAGATTCATGAACCTCAACTTCCATGGTCATGGCCGAATGGTTCCTTGGTTTCTCTCCAAGGTTCCATACGTTTCTAAGGGTGAAAGAGAAGATGAAGATGACTTGATTGTCATCTTTTACTACTATATAATAAGCCTCCATGTGGCCATGGCCCACACCCCATGTGGCCGGCCACATGGCCAATTTTCATATACTAGCCAACTTTCCATAATTCATTTCTTTTTTTTTGTCCCAAAATTTTCATGAAATGTCTAACCCCAAATTCCTTATTCCAAGTTTACCCTCAACACTTCCATGCCAATTTAAAAGATGAATATATGCAACTTGTGCATTAACACAAAATCAACAAAACCGGAAATTAAAGGTCTTGTCCATAACTCGTCGCAACCAACTTAGAATATTCCGACGTACGAAGTACGGGGTGTAACAAGTATCCAGATGGCACCGTATGAAGCCATATATGGTAGAAAGTGCAGATCTCCGATTGGTTGGTTCGAGGTAGGTGAAACTAAATTAATCGGTCCAGATATTGTCCAACGCTTGATAAGGTCAAGCGATTCGAGAGCGGCTACTAGCGGCCCCGAGTCGACGAAATCTTATGCGGATAAACGACGTCGACCGCTAGAGTTTGAGGCCGGCGACCGGGTATTCCTAAAAGTATCACCTATGAAAGGTGTAATGAGATTCGGCAGAAAGGGTAAGCTCTAGTCCACGATATATCGGGCCGTATCAGATTATTCGGAAGATAGGTCAGGTCGCATATGAGCTGGATTTACCATCTGATCTGGAAGCAGTACATCCGGTATTTCACGTATCGATGCTCCGTAAATGTATTGGTGACCCTTCCAGAGTATTTCCGGCAGAAGATATTCAGGTGACAGAGGACTTATCTTATGAAGAGCAGCCGGTAGCTATTCTGGATCGCCAGGAGAAGAGACTGCGCACTAAAGATGTGCCTTCTGTTAAAGTCCTGTGGCGGAATAATAACCGCGAAGAAATAACTTGGGAAGCCGAGGACGCCATGAAGAGAAAATATCCTCACCTATTCCTTGCACCTACAGGTAATCTGAATTCCTAAGTTTGTTTCATTGATTGAGAAAAACGATTTATGAATGCTAATTAGAAGTGTGAACTCCCCCGTTATACTTATAAGGCTTTATGTCTAACATTCGAGGACGAATGTTCCTAAAGGGGGGGAGAATGTTATATCCCGTGTTTTCGCCTATTTGGAAAATTTTGAAATAATTGTGACTTGTGTGTTATAAGGCAATATTTTGATCTTTGTTGATATGACTATGTTGTTTGTGAAATTATTGATGTAAGACACCGGAGAAGGCCGGGGGGGTAAATTTGGAATTTTGGAAATTAGTTTCGGAAATTACAAAACGAAAGTTTGAATGAATTGGGCCAAGAAAAAATTGAACAAAAATTTGAGGCCCAAAGAGGTGGGGGTGGCCGGCCCCTAGGCTTGGTCCAAGCCCACTTTTAAAAAGTCATGTGTTATGCACATGACCCTTAAGTGGAGCTTTAATACTCCCTCTCGGCCGAACTCCATTATTGCAAAAAAAGAAAATTCTCCTAGCTTTGTGTTGATTCCAAAAATCTTGCTCCTTCCATTTTTGTAGACTACTCAAGACGCCCTTCCGCGTGATACAATTAGTTTGGAGTAAGGTGCACGTTTGCGGCAAGTCGGAAATTCAAGTAAAGGTATGAATTTTGCTATTCTAATGTTATGGAATTGTTATGAATATGATAAGAAAGGAGAATAGATGAGAATCCCGTAGTCTTGATGTGTGTGCAAAGCCGTGGGTGTGTGTGTGGTGTGTTTGGCCGTGTGCCATGTGGATATAGGAATGAAATGAATTCAAGTTCAATTAGTTTGTTATTTGTGTTGTTGTGATCTTAGTAATGTAAATAAAGGTTTAATGACTTGAATTGGCGTTGGGATCGCTTGTATGTAATTATGGGAATTTATGAGAATTTTGCGTGATTTTATATAATGATGAGAGTAAGGTTCCAAATGTGAAGTATGATTGTTGTTGATGAGTTTGGAAGAAAGACAATGTGATTTGGAAGCTTTGTTGTGGTTATGGAAGAGTTGGATAGAATATGGAAATTGGCGGAATGCTTGAATTTGTGAATATCGTTGGGTACGTTATTGGAATATGTTGGAGTAATATTGAATTAGTTAATGAATATGGAAAATGTTGATATTAGTTGGCTAATGTGAAGTTGGATGAAAATTGTTGAATTGTGTAGAAAAACAGACCATTTGTGTCATAATGTAATTTATAATGATTATTGATGTTGTTGGGTTGTTGTTGTTGATGTGTGTTGAGCCGAGCTAAGCCTCGGGGATGTTATATATATAGGGGAAGTGCTGCCGAAATTTCGGTAGACAAAAACAAAGTTAAGTGAACTCTTAAGCCTTAAGATTCCTAATTGGCAACTTTGACCATTTGCATTCTGAGCGAAACGGGACTTGAGTTTCGGGCGAGCGTAAGACGTATCTAAGGTATGTAAAGCTCCCCACTCCTTTCTTTGGCATGTCTTAGTATGCTAGGTTGATATCGGAACCCCGGGAGCAATTCTGCTCCTCGAAAGCCGAATTATAAAATGGCTACTATTCATTCAATTCAATTGAAGCCTAATGACTCCATTTTGACTAGAAAGCTATCAAACGTCCGAAACCTATGTAAAGATGATCAGTTGACTTTGAAATCCTTATGTATGATCTTATAGACTCTAAACGTTCATAAATTATGATTGCCACCTCGACTTGACCCGAGGTGGGCCCGCTGACCCCGAGGTGCCTTATTTGTCCTACCAGGACCTCTTTTGGATAAATTTCGATAAAGAATCTTCGATTTTGAAATTGTTCCTTATGAAATAATGTTTTGAACCTTATGAAATACTATGCTATGTTTTGGAACCATACGTACCACCTTGGAAATATTTTGTGGAATAAACTTCCGTACTAATTAATTATTTGACTATTTTGGTTAATGAACTAACTTATGAAGTAATCAAGTTTTGAAAGGCTATTTTGACATACAAATTGCATTGTTTGCTCACGACTCCGCTCGTGCCTTATTATGACTTCGTTCCACGGTTCCGGGCCGGTTTTGTGATCGTGCGCCGTATGCTTTGAATTCAGAAGTATGTTGTGTTTCGATTTCCGAGACCTCGCCATAGGGCCGGTTACCGTATACGGAGTTATGCTGTGATATGGCAGATGATATGATTTGTTTTGTTGACGCGGTATGTCGCGATATGTTACGTGTGATACGATATGTTTGGGGTTTGTACGGGATTTGAAACCTTCTGGAGTATGCTGTGTTGTGGCGCCAGCGTCGGAGTGGTGACCACATTCCTGAGCGTTGTGCATGATTTTGATTTGCATAATGTATATATGTCATAATACAGCTTTTGTTATACTGATTCGATATATTTCTCTCCGTATCCTTATTTGCCTGTGATTTGGACTTCTGCACTCGATGCTTTACATACTCAGTACCTCTTTCGTACTGACCCCCTTTCTTCGGGGGCTGCGTTTCATGCCCGCAGGTACAGACGTTGGTGATCCTCCACTGTAGGCCACACTTTCTGCTATCTTGGATTGCTCCTTTCGGTCCGGAGCGTACATTTTGGTATATATCCTTGTTATGTATGTTCTTATGTATATTTGGACTATTTTGGGTACGGCGGGGCCCTGTCCCGTCATATGATTCTGTCTGTCCGTCTAGAGGTCTGTGGACATATTTTGTGGGTTGTGCCTACTTTCGTATGATTGTGTTTGTATTTGATGTGTTGGGCGATTCCATTCGCCGCGGCGGCCGGACCGCATATGTATATGGTATTTTGTTGGCCCTGTGTGGCCTTTGTTGGTATTTTCTGTGTGCAGGGATATTTTGGTTAGTCCATAAAACAAAGGAAACTCTGCCGAAATTTTTCTGGAAATTATCTAAATTTGAAATATGGCCTTGTCGGCTTCTGTCAGACACTTGGTCACGTTCGTTATGTTTTGAGATAATGTTTGATAGATATGTTTGGGTGCCCAGATCGGGCACTAGTCACGGCCTACGGGGTTGGGTCGTGACAAGTAGCATGCATGAGAGCCCAAATAAAGTCATGTATCTATCGGAGTGACATAAGGTCGGTAGCCTCCGATCATATTATGGATTAATCGTGGTCGCTTCGTCTCACTTTGGAGGAACGATTATTATGAGGTGAGACTGTCAATGAAGAATAGCTTCACGGGGATATAGCTCAACATCCTCACATCGTTATTGAAAATCCGGGCAATAGTTATATCAAATCTTTCGGATGGCACTGGGAGACATATCAAATATCATAAGTATATCAAAGTATCGTAGGGACCATGGTCGTATATCAAATCATTCCGAGCCCGCCTATGAAGAATCAAATTATCATATGTTACAAAACTTTCTACGAACAAATCGAAGCGATCCGAGCCTTTCGGTGAAAGTTACGGACTTTCGTAGTTTCGGGATCGTTTAGAAACAAACTCTTTTGAAAGCAAAATCTTTATGCAACTTTTGAAACTTGATTATACAAATGACATAAGGGCTAGGATTTGACCACATTAAGAATACAAATATCAAGAAGCCAATGAGAATCACAGACATGCTCGGATCACTGGAATGGAGTTACCTTGAAATTCGTGTCATAACTTATTCTCAACTAAGACATGCCAAAGAAAGAAGGGGTGAGCCTTAACATACCCTTCGACCTCCTATTGGCTACGTCTATCCGCCCGATCTCACAAATCTACATTCGAGAGGATTCACATTAATGTTAGTCTCCGTATTACATACTTATCTCAAGTTCCAACTTAAACTATTTTATATTTTACCGAAAATCGGGCAGCATCCCCCCTGTTTAGGTGCCTAGCCCGAATTCTCAATTCATCAACCAACAACAACAACAACAATACCAACATCAATAATATCATTTCCCATATCAAAATATTCCATAAAACAGCCCACACGCTGTTTTCCAATTCCCATAACTAGTCAATTCACTATTCAACCATTTAATTGTTCTACCGAATTCATAAACTACACCAACAATCCGCATGCCAACAATCATCATTATTATGAACACAAAAACCTATATTAACATCGTATTACTTTCCAAAACAGCCCACAACAATTGCAACATCAACATGAGTCATCAAACATTCATTTTCATCGTAGAATCCGCAACACAACATTTCAAACATACTAAATAAAATTAGTCCTTCATCCCTATATAATACTACATGTACACGGCCCAACTTACAACAATCACAACTTCAATTTAAACCATTCAATACCTTCATTTCCATCACATAGAATTCACAACAACAACAACCAAAACATGCTAAACAAAGTTGATTCTTCACCTCTACACATATGCACCTATTCGGCCAACACCATAATCCATAGTTTCATGAATTCCATTCATTTCCATATACTATAACATGCTCAAATCATCCATAGAACATGTAAGAGAGGATTAAATCTTACCTTTTCCACCAACTTCTCCCACGGCTAGCTTTGGTGAAACACAACGACGAGCGGTTTTCTTGTTCTAACACCCACTCCACGTCGACGAGGACCTTCCAATTAGTAGAGAAACTAGGAGAAACTAATTTTTGGTGATCAATTCTTGACCCTCAAATTTCCATGTTCTTGGCCAAATGGCCTTGTTGTTTTCTCTCCAATTTTTTTGAAGTTTCCAAATGATGAAGATGATGAAATGAGATGACTTGGTCATCTTTTATTTCAAGTAGTAGCCAACTATGTGGCCATGGCCCGCACCAAGGTGGCCGGCCACATGGCTCCCCTTATTTCTTTTTTTTTTCTTTCTTTCTTTCTTTTTCTCCAAGCTTCTAGAATTTCTTAAGTCATAAAGATGACCAATTTTATTGCTTGCCTAGTCATCTTGTCCACATGTACACTTAATCCTTGAAATATAATAGTTTCCGAATTCCAAGTTTGCCCTTAATATTCCATGCCAATAATATTTATAAGCGACTTGCGCATTAAATCAAAACCGGAAAATGGCCTTGTCCTTAACTTTCCTTCCATAACCTATTACACGAACTCGGACTCTTGTATTGCAAAACGAGCATCAATGATCTTGCATCCTTTCGGCAATAACTCCGGTGTCTATAGTTAACTAGCTAACTCCTAATAAATCTCAATGTACCGAAACTTGGGGGTGTAATAATTCCTTCCCCCTTAGGAACATTCGTCCTCGAATGTTAGACTCTTAGGGACTTAAAAACATACTAGAGCTTTTCCTATGACTGTACTACTATCATCTTATCATAACCACCCAAAATTCGGTCAAAGAATCATTTTGGAGAAACATTACATACCTGAGGGTACTGAGGCTCGGTTTGTACATCTTCTTGTCACGACCCAACTCCGTAGGCCGCGACACGTGCCCTAGTTGGACACTCATACGTACCTTAACCTAAATTAGCAAAATATTACAAATAAGCGAAATATTAATTTAACAAGGACAAGTGGGCATGCCGCACGAAGGCCGATAAGGCCGTCACAAAACATAGATAAACTGTGTTGTGTACGCAAATCTCACGAAACATATACGGAACCCACACCACATGTCTACGGACCTACGAACCAAACATAATCATATGACGGGACGGGGCCCGTCGTACCCCGAATGAATATGCACAAATGCAACGAAAAATTTTATACCAAAATACGGGCCCCGGACAAAGGAGCACTTCAACCAAATCGGCAAACAACCTAGGCGGCGAATCGGCAAATCGGATGTACGTACAGTACGTGGCACGAAACGCGTACCCCGAAGAAAGGGGGTCAGTACGGAAAATGTACTGAATATGTAAAGCGAAGAATGTAATAAATAAAATTAAAATCAGAACGGAATGTGTGGAAAGCAACTGAGATGCATAAGTAACCAAAAATGCGTATCAGAAATCATAAGTAATGCATGCGGAAAAATATATGCCAAAACCGGCCCCGTTGTGTGGCTCGGCAAGAATCGAACGTGGTCGCCCGTATATATGGCGCCACAATCATACATTGTTGGTATATCGGATCGATGGCCATATGAAGCATAATCATCAAATATCGATAGGCGTACATGGCACATCATACACCACAACCCATGTACGTATAATAGCCCCCTCACACCGAGCACGGCGAACAATGCAGAGAAGTACGCTTGAGAACATATCCCGGCCCGGCTCGGTGTGGGAAACATTGAGGCATCCACGAGTGGAGTAGTGAGAAACTAATGCAATAAAAATAACACATATATGTCCGGAGACTCGATGAGGCATCAAACGACAAATCAAATTAATGAAATCGGACGGAGTCATAGTATATATTTCGAACATCGCGGTGGATTATGTCGGAACGAAACGTTGGAGTCAAAGTACATATCAAAACGTTTCATAGGACTTAATGGAATATTTAAAATGATTTTTGTTTAGTAACTAAAACATTCCTTAAAAGCCGCTCGAAGACAAATCGTGAATGCAAAAGAGTAAAATCAGAAATAGGGGGCCCACCTCGGTCAATATATATGGCGGACGTAAATTAACATATGTTCAATCATAATATCATTTACGAGGATTTTAAGGTAATCGGATTTTATTTACAAAAGTTGGGGAGGTTTAGATCACTTTCTAGTCATTCACAACCTAACTAATTCAATTCTACTGAAAGAAAAGGGGGAATTTTCGAATGCGATTTCGAAGAGTGGAGTTATCCCCGAGGTCCGGATTCAAGCCTAGTACATCTAGGGCGTGCCAAGGAAAGAATAGGGGTAGCTTCACATACCTTTCTCGCTTGTTAAGCTCGTCGAAACTCCGGTCTTGTTTCGTCAAAATACGCAAATGGTCATTCTTACCGCTTACTATTCATGAGACTTAAGATTCCAATCTTTAACCAATACTTGTCTCACCGAAATTCCGGCAGCACCTCCCCTATACATATAGCACCCCCGAGTTTCAACTCGGCTCAAAATAGTCAACAACAACCCAACAACAACACCAAGAACATCAACAACCACCACAAACCACAACATAACATAACTAGCTTACTTTCCGACATAATGCGACAGTTTTTCATTCTGACTTCACAATTTCAAATCAATATCAATATTTCCATATACACATACTAATTTGAGATCATACAAACACAAGCCAAGAATATTTCAAATCTTACCTCCAATATTCGACAATTTCATATTCTATCCAAAATCCTTATATATGCGACCAAATTGTCTCAACGCGTTTTCTACTTACTAATTCATCACCAATAACCATAATCTATACTTGAACAACTTCATTATCTTAATATCATAAAGTCACATTAATACGACATAATTCCCTACATTCCATTTTCATACCAACCCAAACCATTTTGTCTTCGTTTACATTATAAGGTTCACAATAACACAATTAACATACTAAACAAACGCAATTCATTCCCACTCCAACTTCAACATACCATACGGCCAACATGTCATATTTCCATATTCCATCAAATTCATCCATCTTCCATTTCCAATATAAATTCCATCATAACCACAACTAAAATACAACATAAAACTCAACATAATTACACTACACATATTCGGCCACATGCATACATTCATATTCACCATGCAAACTTCCATATTCTCATAATTTCTACTTATTTCCATATACCACAACACAACCAAACCTTCATAACATAAATAGAAGGGGTGAATTCTTACCTTCCTTTTCAAGTTTCTTCACTTCACCAATTCATCCAAACGACGAAACCAACGGGTTATCTTCCGAAATAATTGCACCACGTTGTAGAGGGACCTTGAATTGGTAGGAATATAGCAAGAAAATAATTTTTGGAATCAAGATTGGAGGGTTGGTTTTTCACCACCTTGGCCGAATGGCCTTATAATTTTTGCTCCTCTTGTTCTTGTTTTTCTCCTTCTTTCTCTTGTCTTGAATTCTCTAGAAAATTAATGAACCTATGCCCCTTATAAATTAATTTGTCACATGACCTTGTCACATGGCATGGATTTAATTTCTTGAAACTTCTACATACAATACTCCTTATATGATTTAATCACATGGAAAATTAATTACATTATGTGGGCTTGGCCATGTATGGCCGGCCACCCCTCTCTATTGGGCCAAAGTTTCCATTTTTTTTTTGTCACTCTCCAAGCCCAATTTCCTTAGCCCATACTTGATAATTCCCGAAACTAATTTTCAAAATTCCAATTTTGCCCTTAGACTTTTCCAATATTTTCACATCTAAATTTTCCATAACCAACTTATGAACCAAACAAGATCAATGCATTTCCTTGTCCTTAACTTGTCTCGAAAATTCCGAGATTCCCAAAGGTGAAAAATACGGGTTATAACATCCTCCCCCCCTTTAGAACATTCGTCCTCGAATGTTCAACTAACCTTACGGGGCTCCATAACACTTCGGGGAGGTTTCCTTCTTTCCATATACATACTTGAGCTTGACCAAAGCACTTATAAGGGCCTTCATCTTTCCACTTCTTCTATCATTCTTCGACATCTCTTTAATAGGGCGGTTCGGGACCTTAAGTCAGGTATACGGCGAACTGAATCTTCGTCAGAATCAGAAAATCAAACGGACGTCGGACGGAATCATATCCGGATTCGAAGCACGAAAGTACAACGTTACGAGAATCATACTCCGATGATTATCTTAAGCGACGATTCAAAATTGGAGCCGTACGTACGGTAGCATATTGAGCAATCCCATAATCGAAAAGTTAGGCGTACCGGCACGTATACCGTTTCATATTCGTAGTCGAGGTCGGACGTGCGGACGTATGTCGGACGGTCCATGATCGGAGTCAATCGTACAGAGATGCATCAGACGGGTTTGTAGTCAGAGTCGGACGTATAGGGGTATAGCAGATAGAAACATAATTAAATTCAGAAGTACCGGGGTATAGTAGACAGAGTTTCGTCGAGGTCAGGGGCGCAGAAATATAGCATACTGAATCACGTTCAGGGTCAGGCTGCTTTCACTACTACTTTAGAGACCTACGGAAACTTCCTTGTCACGTTGTACTTTCCGCTTGATTACCAACTTGCTTTTCTCATTCCTACACACGGATTTCCTACCTCGCCTGTCAGCTCCTCGGCTTTACTTGATCATACTTCTTATCCTTAATTCCTTCCAATACTTCAATTCCCTTACTCTCAATACCTTTACTCAGTTGCTCTTCCAAATGTCGTCATGCCAGAACTCTTCCAATCTCTATTTATAACGCAATCGGGGTCAGTCCAGTCCGTAACATTTATTTCTCACCCTTTCACTTCACCCCTTATGTTCCGTTTCGTAATGCTCTTATATTAATTACAACATTTGTCACCGGGACTCGCCTTTCGATCAACGTAATCACCGGGGAAAGTCATACGCATACATATATATATATATACACTCATCACCATTCTACTTGCAAGCTTTCCAATCACTTCTTAAATTTACTCGATCCCCAAGCGGTATTGCGCTCCTTCCTTTGCACCCACTTCGTCCGTTCTCGCCTACGCAAAAGGTAAGAGGGTGCTAGCCGCTTCACATACTTCCTTTTCCTTTAGGTTACCCCAAATTTTCATTTATTTCTTGTATTCTTCCCACTACGGTCTTGCCTCTACATTCATACCTGTCACGATTCTTTTTCCGTCCATATTCTTATTGCAACCCTATTATCATTTCCTTAAACTGGAGCTTGTCATAATTCATCCCGTGTACTATAGTTATTCTTAGGTCTATCTAACTTCTCATTTATCCCCTTAAATTCCAAGTTCGCAAAATTTTTCAATTACTTCCCGGGTCACCCATCCTAAAATTGCTCCTCCCCCGAGCACGCTTAACTTCGCAACTTCGACGGATTCTAGTCCCTTAATGTCGGTATAATCACGTCCATTTCCACACACACGGCCTTTATTACATAATACGAGGCTAATCGAGGCCTTACGGATCCCAAGGCATATTCACAACACGTCCTTTCTTGTACAATTACTATTTTACCCTTCTTAAGCTTCGGTAGTCACCTTTGCAAATTCTTATTGCTCGAAGTCTGTACGCCGCAAATACCCATAATACCGCTATGAATATACAGCTTCGTATCCCACTCTAACCATTCGGGACCTTGTTTCGGGTAATGGAACAAATATATTCGAACTTACATTGTGTGACCTTTCCCGTCACCACTTACCATTTTCCGCCATATGTAAAGCTTACGCAAGGAATATTTTGATTTCCTATGACTTGGCTCTATCGCACGATCTAAGACGAGAAGAAGGTCAACAATTCCTAGATGCCACGTAGCCTCCCGTTTATAAATGTGGCGCGCTTCACACCATAAACAGGACTCTACTAGACACGGTGCCGCTAGACATTCCGAGGACCTAACCGCTCGATACCACTTTTGTCACGACCCAACTCCGTAGGCCGCGACACGTGCCCTAGTTGGACACTCATACGTACCTTAACCTAAATTAGCAAAATATTACAAATAAGCGAAAATATTAATTTAACAAGGACAAGTGGGCATGCCGCACGAAGGCCGATAAGGCCGTCACAAAACATAGATAAACTCGAACGTACGCAAATCTCACGAAACATATACTTGTGGTACCCACACCACGTGTCTACGGACTCTACGAACCAAACATAATCATATGACGGGACGGGGCCCGTCGTTCCCCAGAATGAATATGCACAAATGCAACACAAAAATTTTATACCAAAATACGGGCCCGGACAAAGGAGCACTTCAACCCGGCTGGGTTTGTTTAGGCGGCGAATCGGCAGGAATCGATGTAGTACCGCGGGCACGAAACGCAGCCCGAAGAAAGGGGTCGTGCGGAAAATGTGGCCGAATATGTAAAGCGGAGAATGTAATAAATAAAATTAAAATCGAACGGAATGTGCGGAAAGCAAGTTGATGCATAAGTAACCAAAAATGCGTATCGAAATCATAAGTAATGCATACGAAAAATATATGCCAAAACCGGCCCCGTTAGGGACTCGGTAATGAACGTGGTCGCCCCCGAATGGCGCCACAATCATAACACATCATATATTAGATGGCCATATGAAGCATAATCATCAAATATCAAATCATAGGCGTACATGGCACATCATACACCACAACCCATGTACGTATAATACTTCACACCGAGCACGGCGAACAATGCGAAGAAAGTACGCTTTTAGAACATATCCTGGCCCGGGCTCAGTGTGGGAAACATTGAGGCATCCACGAGTGGAGTAGTGAGAAACTAATGCAATAAAAATAACACATATATGTCCAGAGACTCGATGAGGCAGATCAAACGACAAATCAAATTAATGAAATCGGACGAGTCATAGTGCGTACCTTTCGAACATCACGGTGGATTATGTCGGAACAGAACGTTCGGAGTCAAAGTACATATCAAAACGTTTCATAGGACTTAATGGAATATTTAAAATGATTTTTGTTTAGTAACTAAAACATTCCTTAAAAGCCGCTCGAAGACAAATCGTGAATGCAAAAGAGTAAAATCGGGAAATAGGGGGGCCCACCTCGATCAATTGAGGTGGCGGACGTAAATTACATATGTTCAACTTCATAATATCATTTACGAGGATTTTAAGGTAATCGGATTTTATTTACAAAAGTTGGGGGAGGTTTAGATCACTTTCTAGTCATTCACAACCTAACTAATTCAATTCTCTTGAAAGAATAACGGAATTTTCGAATGCGAATTCCGAAGAGTGGAGTTATCCCCGAGGTCCGATTCAAGCCTAGTACATCTAGGGCGTGCCAAGGAAAGAATAGGGGTAAAGCTTCACATACCTTTCTCGCTTGTTAAGCTCGTCGAAACTCCGGTCTTGTTTCGTCAAAAATCTAAAATGGTCATTCTTACCGGTTACTATTCATGAGACTTAAGATTCCAATCTTTAACCAATACTTGTCTACCGAAATTCCGGCGGACCTCCCCTATACATATAGCACCCCCGAGTTTCAACTCGGCTCAAAATAGTCAACAACAACCCAACAACAACACCAAGAACATCAACAACCACCACAAACCACAACATAACATAACTAGCTTACTTTCCGACATAATGCGACAGCTTTTCATTCGACTTCACAATTTCAAATCAATATCAATATTTCCATATACACATACTAATTTGAGATCATACAAACACAAGCCAAGAATATTTCAAATCTTACCTCCAATATTCGACAATTTCATATTCTATCCAAAATCCTTATATATGCGACCAAATTGTCTCAACGCGTTTTCTACTTACTAATTCATCACCAATAACCATAATCTATACTTGAACAACTATTATCTTAATATCATAAAGTCACATTAATACGACATAATTCCCTACATTCCATTTTCATACCAACCCAAACCATTTTGTCTTCGTTTACATTATAAGGTTCACAATAACACAATTAACATACTAAACAAACGCAATTCATTCCCACTCCAACTTCAACATACCATACGGCCAACATGTCATATTTCCATATTCCATCAAATTCATCCATCTTCCATCAAATTCATCCATCTTCCATTTCCAATATAAATTCCATCATAACCACAACTAAAATACAACATAAAACTCAACATAATTACACTACACATATTCGGCCACATGCATACATTCATATTCACCATGCAAACTTCCATATTCTCATAATTTCTACTTATTTCCATATACCACAACACAACCAAACCTTCATAACATAAATAGAAGGGGTGAATTCTTACCTTCCTTTTCAAGTTTCTTCACTTCACCAATTCATCCAAACGACGAAACCAACGGGTTATCTTCCGAAATAATTGCACCACGTTGTAGAGGGACCTTGAATTGGTAGGAATATAGCAAGAAAATAATTTTTGGAATCAAGATTGGAGGGTTGGTTTTTCACCACCTTGGCCGAATGGCCTTATAATTTTTGCTCCTCTTGTTCTTGTTTTCTCCTTCTTTCTCTTGTCTTGAATTCTCTAGAAAATTAATGAACCTATGCCCCTTATAAATTAATTTGTCACATGACCTTGTCACATGGCATGGATTTAATTTCTTGAAACTTCTACATACAATACTCCCTTATATGATTTAATCACATGGAAAATTAATTACATTATGTGGGCTTGGCCATGTATGGCCGGCCACCCCTCTCTATTGGGCCAAAGTTTCCATTTTTTTTTGTCACTCTCCAAGCCCAATTTCCTTAGCCCATACTTGATAATTCCCGAAACTAATTTTCAAAATTCCAATTTTGCCCTTAGACTTTTCCAATATTTTCACATCTAAATTTTCCATAACCAACTTATGAACCAAAAAAGATCAATGCATTTCCTTGTCCTTAACTTGTCTCGAAAATTCCGAGATTCCCAAAGGTGAAAAATACGGGTTATAACACTTCTGGAGGCTGAAATAGATGTGGGTACCTGGACTTTATTTCTTCCTCGGCTTCCCAAGTCATTTCTTCTCTGTTATTATTCCTCCACAAAACTTTGACTGAAGCTACATCCTTGGTCCTAAGCCTTCGGACTTGCCTATCCAAGATAGCAACCCGTACTTCTTCATAGGACAATTTCTCCGTGACTTGTACATCATCCACAGGGACAATCCGGGAGGGATCTCCAACACACTTGCGTAGCATGGATATGTGAAATAGTGGGTGGACTGATTCTAATTCTGGGGGTAAATCCAACTCATATGCTACTCGGCCCACTTTGCGCACAATCTTGTAAGGTCCAATATAACGAGGACTGAGCTTCCCTTTCTTACCAAACCTCATCACCCCTTTCATCGGTGATACTTTCAAGAACACCCAATCATTGACTTTGAATTCTAAGTTTCGCCGACAGTTGTCCGCATAGGATTTTTGATGACTCTGAGCTGTTAGTAGCCGTTCTTGAATAAGCTTGACCTTTTCTACCGCTTGTTGAATCAGATGGGGCCTACTAACTGTGCCTCTCCTACCTCGAACCATCCAATAGGTGATCTACACTTTCTCCCGTACAAAGCTTCATATGGGGCCATTGGAATACTAGAGTGATAGCTATTGTTGTATGCAAATTCAATAAGTGGCAGGTGATCGTCCCAATTGCCTCCAAGATCTAGCACGCATGCCCTTAGCATGTCTTCAAGGGTTTGGATAGTGCGCTCTGCCTGTCCGTCGGTTTGCGGATGGAATGCTATACTGAGTTTCACCTGCGTTCCCAAACCTTCTTGAAAGGATCTCCAAAAATTAACCGTAAATTGCGCCCCTCTATCCGAAATAATAGACATTGGAACCCCGTGGAGTCGTACTATCTCTTTGATGTATAACTTTGCATAGTCTTCTGCTGAATACGTCGTTCTGACCGGCAGAAAGTGAGCAGACTTCGTGAGCCTATCAACTATCACCCATATAGAATCGTATTTGCGTCGGGAACGAGGAAAGCCTACAATGAAATCCATATTAATCACCACCCATTTCCAGGTGGGGATCTCTATGGCTTGTAGTAATCCTCCGGGCTTCTGATGCTCTGTTTTAACTTGTTAACAGTTTGGACATTGGGCAACAAACTTCGCTATGTCTCTTTTCATGCCATCCCACCAATATAAGCATCTAAGGTCATGATACATCTTTGTTGACCCCGGATGTATAGAATAACGAGCATGATGTGCCTCGCCCATGATCTGTCGTCATAGCCCGATATAACATTAGGCACGCATAATCTTCCTCTATTCCATAGCACTCCGTTGGGTGTCACTTCAAATGGGGTCTTCTCCTTTTGAAGAGCTGTATCTCTATACTGTGCCAGAACAGGGTCCTCGTACTGACATCTCTTTACCTCTTCTATAATAGAGGACTCAGCAACTCCCCTGAGAGAAACTCCACTATCTCCAGAACTAGCCAAACGGACTCCAAGGCTGGCTAGTTGGTAAATCTCACGAACCATCTCCCTGCCTCCTGGTTGTACATCTGTCAAGCTACCCATAGATTTACGGCTAAGAGCATCCGCTACAACATTCGCCTTCCCTGGATGGTATAGGATATCAGCGTCATAATCCTTTAACACTAGCCACCGTCTTTGGCGTAAATTCAGCTACTTCTGTTTGAAGATATATTGGAGGCTCTTATGATCTGTATAAATGTCCACATGGACACCATATAAATAATGTCTCCATATCTTTAGTGCGTGAATAACCGCAGCCAATTCCAAGTCATGGGTGGGATAATTCTTCTCGTGCTTTCGTGAAATCGCCGTGAGGCATAGGCAATTACTTTGCCATGCCGCATCAACACGCAACCTAGTCCGACACCCGAAGCATCACAATAAATAACCAAGCCCTCCAATCCTTCGGGCAGTGTCAAGACTGGGGCCGAAGTCAACCTATTTTTCAATTCCTGAAAGCTGCGCTCACACGCATCCGTCCACTGAAACTTAACCGCCTTCTGAGTCAGCTTCGTTAATGGTGCTGCGATGGAAGAAAATCCTTCTACAAACCTTCTATAGTAACCGGCCAAACCCAAGAAACTACGGACCTCTGTAGGCGTTGTTGGCCTAGGCCAATTCTTCACAGCTTCAATCTTCTGTGTATCTACCCGAATACCATCAGCAGAAATGATGTGGCCCAGAAAAGTCACCGAATTCAGCCAAAATTCACATTTTGAAAATTTGGCATATAACTTACGAGCTCGAAGGATTCCAAGAACAGTACGCAAATGGTCTGCATGTTCCGCTTCGATCGGAATACACCAAAATGTCATCAATGAACACGATCACGAACAAATCCAGGAAAGGCCTGAATACATTATTCATCAGGTTCATGAATATTGCCGAAGCGTTGGTCAGACCAAACGACATTACCCGAAATTCATAGTGGCCGTATCTCGTTCTGAAAGCCGTCTTGGGAATGTCCTCCTCCTTAACCCTCACTTGATGGTACCCTGATCTTAGATCTATCTTCGAGAACCATTTGGCACCCGTAGTTGGTCAAACAAATCGTCGATCCTTGGAAGGGGGTACTTATTCTTTATGGTCACCTTGTTCAATTGCCTATAATCGATACACATTCTTAAGGAACCATCTTTATTTCTTACGAATAATACAGGTGCTCCCCATGGCGACGAGCTTGGCCTAATAAAGCCTTTTTCGAGCAAATCCTTCAATTGCGCTTTTAACTCCTTTAGTTCTCGCGGGGCCATTCGATATGGGGGGATATATATGGGCTTAGTATCAGGTAGCACATCAATAGTGAACTCAATCTCCCGCTCTGGCGGTAAACCTGGAAGCTCGTCTAGGAACACGTCTGGGAATTCATTCACCACAGGGACGGATTGAAAGGTTGGTGGTTCTGCTTCTATGTCTTGAACCCGAACCAAATGATAAATGTAGCCTTTGGCAATCATCTTTCTTGATTTGAGGTAGGAGATAAATCGATCCCTCGGAGATGCCGTATTGCCCTTCCATTCTAATACTGGTTCCCCTGGGAACTGGAATCGGACTGCCTTTGTTCTACAATCAACGTTAGCGTAACAGGAGGCTAGCCAATCCATTCCCATAATGACGTCAAAATCTAGCATCTCTAACTCATGTAAATCAGCAGTAGTACGACGATCATAAACCGCGATCACACAATCCCTATATACCCGTCCGACTAGTATCGGGTCTCCTACCGTGTGTAGCCACCTCAAAAGGTATAATTGGTTTCGGTTTCATCCCAACACGGTTAGCAACATAGGAAGTAATATACGACAGAGTAGAACCTGGATCAATCAACGCATATACATCATAGGAGAATACTGACAGTATACCTGTAACCACGTCTGGGGAAGATTCACGATCTTGCCGTCCCGCCAGTGCGTATATACGGTTCTGGGGACCGCCTGAACTGGGTGTTCCACCTCTGCCTCGGCCACGGCCTATCGGAGTCTGGGATACTTGTCCAGGAGGGCGCACGGATGATGATGAACCAATCGCCGATCCGGCGGCCTGAGCTCTGTCTCCTTCATACCTCAGCGGACAATCCCGCATTAAATGGCCAACTTGACCACAAGTAAAACAGGCACCTGTATCTACGCGACACTGTCCAGAGTGTGGTCTGCCACACCGAGTACACCGTGGTAGGGGTGGCCTCGCCCTACTAGAATCAGCTCTGTACTGGGACCCTGAATCCTTTGAACTCGGCCCGGTCCCGAATAGAGAGGACGATCAAATCTTTTACCCGCAAATCGAGGAGGTGCGCTGGCTACTGATTGGTCTGAATGCCTCGAATATTGCGTACGCCCTCCTCCGTACTCACCGCTAGCTCCGAAAGATCCGGCCCTTTTTCGCGCCCTCTCGGTAACGTTCACTTCCTGCGGCTGCTGCCGTTCTTCCAGGTTTTGGGCATGGGCCTGAATACGAGCGATATCCATCCCATCCTGGAGTGAAGCCGTCAAACAATCTTTAACTAAATGTGGCCCCAACCCACTCACGAATCGATACACACGGTCTCCCATATCGGCTACCATGGCTGGGGCATTGTCACGACCCAACCCCGTAGGCCGTGACTAGTGCCCGAGTTGGGCACCCAAACGCATTCGTCAAACCCGAGTCACACACAGCTGGCTTATGCCGATACAAATATCAAACGCTTCTTCAAACACATCTCAAACTCAAACACATATATATACATATATCGAAAGCCGATAAGGCTATCCGATGGCGCACTGGCCCAAAACATATAATATACAAACACACACATGTACGGTAGGCACACAACCCACATATACGTCTACGTGCCTCTAAACAAACCAACGACTCATATGACGGGACGGGGCCCCGCCGTACCCCCCGAACACACACACATATATATATGCAACGAACGAGTATATACCAAGATATAGGCTCCGGATAAAGGAGCACTCCAACACAAAGACGGATAGGTCTCCTAAACCGGCGGGTCACCAAACCGGTCGTCCGTACCAACTGCGCGGCATGAAACGCAGCCCCGAAGAAAGGGGGTCGACGAAATATGTACCGAGTATGCAAAGCGGAAAATACAAGAAATAATCGAGTCACACTCGAAACGAAGTATCGAAAGTAAGTACATTTCCAAAATGCCAAATGTGTATTTTTAAAAATAGAAAACATGCAAAAGGAGCACGTAAAATATGGTCGCCCGCCCGTCGATGGCGCCATAACACGGATAACACCGAAGGTTTCAAATCTCCGTACAACCCCAAACGCAACACATCATCACCACACATCATAAGCCATATCACAGCATAACTCCATAAACGGAACCCGGCCCTATGGCGAGGTCTCGGGAACCGTAGCACAGCATAACACCGGAATGTATCACAGTGCGCACGACAACAAAACCGGCCCGGGAACCGGCGAACGAGGTACCAACAAACCGCACGAACAGAGTCGTGAGTAACCATATGCATAAAATCATTATCATAGGTTCAAAAAGTAAGTAAAATGACCCTACTTGGGGATTGGGAAAATCGTCATACCAAACTCTCTCAAACGTCATCGAAAAGGGACGAAGGAAGGTCGCGGGACCCACGGACGAGCGTCAACCCGAGCCGGGCCCGCCTATGGAAAACATACTCATCACACGTCATACAACCTCTCACGACGATATCGAGGCAATCCGAGCCCTTAGCCGAAAGTTATGAGCGTTCGTAGTTTCAACATCGTTTAAGAATAAAACTCTTTTGAAAACCAAGTTTTTATGCAACTTTAAAATCGATTTTTCCAACAACATCAAAAGCCAATATTTTCTCACATCATCATACGAGTACCAAAAGACAAACGCGAATCATAGACATGCTCGGATTATGAGAATGGAATTTCCTCGAGGCTAGTATCGTAGCCTATATTGAACTAAGACATGCCAAAAGAAAGAAGGGTTAAGCTTTACATACCTCGCTTGCACACAACGCTAATCCAACTCAAACTTATATCTCGAACTCTCCAAGATCTACATAACGTCAACAAATACCAACGTCAACCAAGCATTTAGAAGTTCATTTCCAACTAACACATAATCCTACGGAAAATTGGGCAAAGACTTCCTTTATAAATGGACCAACCCCGAGAATTCAACTCGGCCAAATTCAACAACACAACAAACCAACAATCATTCCAACAATATCCACAACCAATTCGAAACGCATTCGAACATTAAAAATCCTTCTCCACACATTCCAACAATATTCCAATTATGCTTACTACGACTACATACTTACAAACCAACATGTAATCAAACTAACGCATATTAAATTATCAATCCAAAACCACTCAAACAACATTCAAGAACTCTTTAAACAATACACACAATATTTCCAACAATCCAACAAACTCCCCATTCCACCCGAAAGGGTCCCCAAACCCGAGAACCTCAACTCTAACACATCTCTCGGTTTCAAGACATAATTTGCTCCAACAATCCATACTCTAACCATGTCATTTCCATAAACATAAAAATCACACTAAATACACAAAATCTTCCAAAACAGCCCATGACACTTATAATACCAACTTGAATCATTTAACTCTCATTTCCAACATAGAATTCACATAACGACAACAACCAAAATTCCAAGGAAACTAATCCATTTCTTGATACACATCAAAGGCCATATTCGGCCAACCTTGCACACATACATATTCATGATTTTCATTTATTTCAACACACCACAATAACCAAACACACTACATAATACTTAGTTCATCACTTAGAACACACAACACACATACACGGCCAACTAACATGTACACGGCCTCAACTTCAATCACCAAGTTTCCATGAATTTCATCCATAACAACATACAACAACACACATAAACCTTCCATAACTCATAAAACAAGATTAGAGTTTACCTTTCTTCACAAATCCTCAACTTGTCCAAAGTTGGCCACGGATGAAAACGAACAATCCAACGCTTGAAACAACAACTCCACGTTACTCAAAGACCCTCAAATTAGTAGGTTTGCTTAGGAGAAATAATTTTGGGAAGGCTAAATCTTGGTCTTGATTTTTCTTCAAGTTGGCCGAATGGTTGTTGGTTGTTCTCTCCAAGTTTCTTGATTTTTCTAGTGAATGAAGTAGATGATAAAATGGTCCCTTAGTCATCTTTTATTACAACTAATAGCCAACCATGTGGCCATGGCCCACTCCTAAGGTGGCCGGCCACATGGCCTCTTTTATTTCCTCAATTTCATTCAATAATTGTCAACTTCCACAATTTCCACTTTTGGTCCCGAAGTTTCTTTGGTGTTTCCATACCAATAACGTCATACACACTTAGGTCACACGACAAAATCGAAGGTCACACGTCCCGACTTCGTATCCCGAAATGGTCTTAACCCTAACTTTTCATAGTTAACCCGAATCGTCCCGTCGTTCAAAATACGGGATGTAACATCCTTCCCCTTTGGAACATTCGTCCTCGAATGTTCAACTAGTCTTATAAGGTCGTACAAGGACCTCGGGAAGATTCCCATTATTTATAAATGCTAACTATCGACTTCCGGATCCCTACTCGCCACTATCAAACAACATTCATACAACAAACACACATACATAAGACATTACAAGAAAAGCTCATATACCCGGATCCGCATTCGGTGCCGCCTCTGGATCCCGCCTACCTGCCAAAGCGTATATGCGGTTTGAAGGACCGCTGGAACTGGGGACTCCGCCGCGACCTCTGCCACGGCCTCCTGGTGCCGGCACACCCTGACCCATAGGGCGTATAGCTGCTGAAGAAGATGAACCGGCAATTGATCCGGTAGGCTGCGCCGCACCGCCCAAACCAACCCTGGCCGGGCAATCCCTCATCTGATGGCCCTGACGGCCACAATTAAAACAAGCACCACTGGCCCGAAACACTCTCCCGGTGTGGCCTCCCACGCAGTGGGGGCACGGGGGTCTGGGTGGTCTCATCTGACTGGGACCTCCGCTTGCCTGAGGACCTAAGGCCCTAGAACTCTGGTCCGCCCGGGACGGTCCTGCGTCATCAAATCGTTTATTAACAGACTGAGTATCCCGGCCTGGCGGCGGAAAATATCCACTGGACTGATACTGAGGCTGCCCGCCGCGGAAATCTCCTGAATACCCCGCTGATCTGGCCCTCTTGGGCGACGTCCTATCACGATCTCTACCGGACCGCCGCCGCTCGATGCCGGTCTTCCATTCCCCGGGCGCGCGCCGCAACCGGCAATGTCCATGTCGGTCCGCGCCGCCATTGTCATGCGGTATCAATCGTGTAGCCGTCCAACCCTATCACATACCGATGCATTCGGTCGGCCATATCCGCCACTATAGCAGTGCATACCGGGCCGAGAATCAAATTCCAAGTTATATTCACGAACACTCCGACCCCTCTCCGTCGTATCCGCAAATCTATCAACCCTTGCCCTCCGCAACTCCGGCGTAAAGTGACGGAGAAAGGCGGCCGTAAACTCGTCCCACGTAGCCGGGGAAGCATCCTCACCCCCGGATAGCTCCCGGACTCATACCCCGCCGGCCGCAACATCTCGCGGTCGTGCGAGGCTAACTCAACGGACTCGGTCTCTCGAAGCCCCGACCAGTCCTAATGCACGTCTCATCCCCCGAATGAAGTCATGGGGGTCCTCCTCGGGCTTAGACCCGAAAAACTCGGGGGGGCCACACGTCAAGAAGTCGCGAACCCTCAGGCTATCACGCCTGTCGCCATCATCATGGCCTCTCTGCCCGCGTCCCTGAACCTGACCTGCCACCAGCGTGGTCAACAACTGTACGGCCTCCCCGCCGTCCCGCCCTCCGTATCCCGGGGGGAGCCGGGCCGGAATCGTCGAGGGGCCTACTCCGGCCTCCCCGGGTGGTGGAGTGGCCGAACCCTCCGAATGTAAAACACCGGCCTAGTCCGCGCACGAGCCCGTGTAACCCTCGGCGCCGACTAGCCTCATCTCGCTCGCCTTGCCCTTCCGGGCGCCCGTCGTCTTCTTCGGAGGCATCTCTCGAAAAACATAACAACCGATCGAAAAAGAGTCATCCTAATAGCACGCTTCTATCGCACGATCTAAGATTCAAGGAAAAGTAACATCCTAGATGTCCCGTAGCCTCCTGTTTATAGATGTGGTGCACAACACACCGATAAACAAGACTCTACGAGACACGGCCTGTAGACATTCCGAGGACAAACCGCTCTGATACCACTTTTGTCACGACCCAACCCCGTAGGCCGTGACTAGTGCCCGAGTTGGGCACCCAAACGCATTCGTCAAACCCGAGTCACACACAGCTGCTTATGCCGATACAAATATCAAACGCTTCTTCAAACACATCTCAAACTCAAACACATACATATATACATATATCGAAAGCCGATAAGGCTATCCGATGGCGCACTGGCCCAAAACATATAATATACAAACACAACTGTACAGGGTAGGCACACAACCCACATATACGTCTACAGGCCTCTAAACAAACCAACAGAATCATATGACGGGACAGGGCCCCGCCGTACCCCTGAACACACACACATATATGCAACGAACGAGTATATACCAAGATATAGGCTCCGGAATAGAAGGAGCACTCCAACACAGCAGGATAGGTCTCCTAAACTGGCGGGTCACCAAACTGGTCGTCTGTACCTGCGGGCATGAAACGCAGCCCCCGAAGAAAGGGGGTCAGTACGAAATATGTACTGAGTATGCAAAGCGGAAAATACAGCAAATACTGAGTCACACTCGAAACAGAAGTATCGAAAGTAAGTACATTTCCAAAATGCCAAATGTGTATTTTTAAAAATAGAAAGCATGCAGAAGGGCACAGAAAATATGGTCGCCCGCCTGTCGATGGCGCCATAACACAAGATAACACCAGAAGGTTTCAAATCTCCGTACAACCCCAAACGCAACACATCATCACCACACATCATAAGCCATATCACAAAGATAACTCCATAAACGGAACCCGGCCCTATGGCGAGGTCTCGGGAACCGTAGCACAGCATAACTCCGGAATGTATCATAATGCGCACGACAACAAAACCGGCCCGGGAACCGGCGAACGAGGTACCAACAAACCGCACGAACAGAGTCGTGAGTAACCATATGCATAAAATCATTATCATAGGTTCAAAAAGTAAGTAAAATGACCCTACTTGGGGATCGGGAAAATCGTCATACCAAACTCTTTCAAACGTCATCGAAAAGGGACGAAGGAAGGTCGCGGGACCCACGGACGAGCGTCAACCCGAGCCGGGCCCGCCTATGGAAAACATACTCATCACACGTCATACAACCTCTCACGACGATATCGAGGCAATCCGAGCCCTTAGCCGAAAGTTATGAGCGTTCGTAGTTTCAACATCGTTTAAGAATAAAACTCTTTTGAAAACCAAGTTTTTATGCAACTTTAAAATCGATTTTTCCAACAACATCAAAAGCCAATATTTTCTCACATCATCATACGAGTACCAAAAGACAAACGCGAATCATAGACATGCTCGGATTATGAGAATGGAATTTCCTCGAGGCTAGTATCGTAGCCTATATTGAACTAAGACATGCCAAAAGAAAGAAGGGTTAAGCTTTACATACCTCGCTTGCACACAACGCTAATCCAACTCAAACTTATATCTCGAACTCTCCAAGATCTACATAACGTCAACAAATACCAACGTCAACCAAGCATTTAGAAGTTCATTTCCAACTAACACATAATCCTACGGAAAATTGGGCAAAGACTTCCTTTATAAATGGACCAACCCCGAGAATTCAACTCGGCCAAATTCAACAACACAACAAACCAACAATCATTCCAACAATATCCACAATCAATTCGAAACGCATTCGAACATTAAAAATCCTTCTCCACACATTCCAACAATATTCCAATTATGCTTACTACGACTACATACTTACAAACCAACATGTAATCAAACTAACGCATATTAAATTATCAATCCAAAACCACTCAAACAACATTCAAGAACTCTTTAAACAATACACACAATATTTCCAACAATCCAACAAACTCCCCATTCCACCCGAAAGGGTCCCCAAACCCGAGAACCTCAACTCTAACACATCTCTCGGTTTCAAGACATAATTTGCTCCAACAATCCATACTCTAACCATGTCATTTCCATAAACATAAAAATCACACTAAATACACAAAATCTTCCAAAACAGCCCATGACACTTATAATACCAACTTGAATCATTTAACTCTCATTTCCAACATAGAATTCACATAACGACAACAACCAAAATTCCAAGGAAACTAATCCATTTCTTGATACACATCAAAGGCCATATTCGGCCAACCTTGCACACATACATATTCATGATTTTCATTTATTTCAACACACCACAATAACCAAACACACTACATAATACTTAGTTCATCACTTAGAACACACAACACACATACACGGCCAACTAACATGTACACGGCCTCAACTTCAATCACCAAGTTTCCATGAATTTCATCCATAACAACATACAACAACACACATAAACCTTCCATAACTCATAAAACAAGATTAGAATTTACCTTTCTTCACAAATCCTCAACTTGTCCAAAGTTGGCCACGGATGAAAACGAACAATCCAACGCTTGAAACAACAACTCCACGTTACTCAAAGACCCTCAAATTAGTAGGTTTGCTTAGGAGAAATAATTTTGGGAAGGCTAAATCTTGGTCTTGATTTTTCTTCAAGTTGGCCGAATGGTTGTTGGTTGTTCTCTCCAAGTTTCTTGATTTTTCTAGTGAATGAAGTAGATGATAAAATGGTCCCTTAGTCATCTTTTATTACAACTAATAGCCAACCATGTGGCCATGGCCCACTCCTAAGGTGGCCGGCCACATGGCCTCTTTTATTTCCTCAATTTCATTCAATAATTGTCAACTTCCACAATTTCCACTTTTGGTCCCGAAGTTTCTTTGATGTTTCCATACCAATAACGTCATACACACTTAGGTCACACGACAAAATCGAAGGTCACACGTCCCGACTTCGTATCCCGAAATGGTCTTAACCCTAACTTTTCATAGTTAACCCGAATCGTCCCGTCGTCCAATAAATCCACGCTCATATTCCCTTGCTTAAGATTCAAGAACTGATCGGCAGCGCCCGGTACCTCCGGTGGTAAATAATGTCGCGGGAATGCTTCGGTGAACTCTTGCTGCCCCTCGAAGATATCCAAGCATTATACCACTGGACGGCTACATCCCGCAACCTATACGAAGCCAACTCTACTGACTCCGTATCCGAAGCATGTATTATCTGTAGCGTCCTCAACATCTCGTCTATGAAGCCCTGCGGGTCCTCATTGGGTTTCGAACCATAAAACTCTGGAGGATTCAGGCTGATAAAATCGCGACTCTCACACTCACCGCCCTATCACCTTGGCCCGCACCTTGCCGCTGAGCTTGCGCGGCAACCAATTGGGTCAGCAACTGAATAGCTTCTTCCACCTGCTGGCCCTGAGCTGCTGGTGGTGGAACTGGTGGTACTGGGGCTGGAGCTGAAACTCTTTCCTGCTCTGCTGACACTGGTGGAGCATGAGAAGTCTGAGAAGGGGCTTCGTTATGAGACTCGCCCTCTTCTGCCTCCACCGGTGGCTCCCGTTCAACTCTTCTCCCAGCCACCGTCTTGGTCTTGCCCTTTTGGGCCGCCGTAGCTTTCCTCTTCATAGGCATTGCTGAAATCATAGCAAACGATTAGGAGATGAACGAGGAATCCTGGTAACATAGCTCTATCGCACGATCTAGAGTGCAAAGAAGGTCAGTTATTCCTAAATGCCCTGCAGCCTCCTGTTTATAAGTGTGGCGCGCTTCACACCCATAAACAGGACTCTACCGGACACGGCTCGTAGACAACCCCTAGGACGAACTGCTCTTCCGATACCACTTTTGTCACGACCCCACCGTAGGCCGTGACGGTACCCGATAATATCATATTCCAAGCACCTCTTATCATGTATTCTATTCGTACTACCGAGTGGGCCATATGGACGATACAATCATATCTTACTCAACATAATCATCAATAACATACTCGTGAACGAGTGTCAGTGGATTTTACCAAAAGATTATACATCCATAAAGGCGAGTAGGACTACAAACATTTTTCTTGTACACGTTCGTCTACGAGCCTCTAAATAAGATACATATATCCACAAGTGGGGGCCGGATTCCACCGTGCCCAAATATTTACACAAAAGTAGTACCGGTAAACCGAAGCTCCTGAACAACCGGAGCGCTCCCAATATGTCATTGTGGGGCCCCTAGATCGATGCATCTACCGTTTACCTCCGGCAGGCATGAACGCAGCGTCCACAAGAAGGGACGTCAGTACGAGCAATGTACTGAGTATGTAAGGCATGAGTAACAACATATGGAAGGATACAAAGCATGAATAGTAACAAAACGAAAATATAGAACATATCGCATCATGGGATAAAGAGCAACCGTACATCCGAGTGCCTTTTTTGGCGGGTACCATGCATGCTTAGTGTCGCGAACGTGCAGCCCGATCCATATGTATACATATATTATATTGTCGCGGAACGTGCGTGCCCCGATCCTTATAGTATATTATATTGCCGCGAACGTGCAACCCCGATCCATAACCACATATCCCGCGTCCGGGCATCCCGCGTCCGGACGGTGTCATATCATATTATACCAACTGATCAGGTGGTTACGCGTATATAACGCTCTCGCCCTTTTCCATATTCCCCATATTCATATATATATCATATTCATATATCATATTCATATATCATATGAGTAGCATGCATGAGAGCCCAAATAAAGTCATGTATCTATCGGAGTGACATAAGGTCGGTAGCCTCCGATCATATTATGGATTAATCTTGGTCGCTCGTCTCACTTTGGAGGAACGATTATTATAGTGAGGTGAGACCGTCAATGAAGAATAGCTTCACGGGGAAATAGCTCAACATCCTCACATCGTTATTGAAAATCCGGGCAACAGTTATATCAAATCTTTCGGACGGCACTCGGAGACATATCAAATATCATAAGTGTCACGACCCAACTAGGGGCCGTGACGAGTACCCGATACTTGTACCGAGTACCCCTTACCTATCATTTTACCTGTACCTCTTAGCAAGTCGTAGAATTACAAAGCACCGTATTTTTTTTCGAATCGAACATCAACATCGGCAGCCACACAGTGAACATAGACTAGTTAGCTTAAACGCTATCGCTTCGTACAACAACTTTAAGATGCCAAAATACCACATATTTAATCGTACATAATCGACGGACATGTCCGTCTACGAGCCTCTAGACACGTACACTTATACATAGAAAGGGCCGAGAATGCCGTGCCCGAAAATATATACACAAAAGAGTACCACGAAAGTGAGGTTCGAACAACCGGAGCGCCGTCAAGTACGGGCGGTAGAGCTCCTAAAGATCAAATCCGCCCCCGCCGACCTGCGCGGCATGAAACGCAGCGTCCACAAGAAGGGACGTCAGTACGAATAGTGTACCGAGTATGTAAGGCATGAATAGTAATATGCGAAAACATAATTCATGTATAATAACATAAAAGAATTACAACCCAAGTCCTGGGATAGAAACATGACCTGTACATATAAATGCCCTCGCGTATGCCGTGCTTTCTTAGCTTTCCTTACTCATATACATGCATATATACATAAAATAGAATATATTATATTGCCGAGGCGTCGGCAGCCGATCCATTTAGCCATAATATGCACATCCCGCGTCCGGGCATCCCGCGTCCGGGACGATATCATGTGCCATACTCCAACCGATGGTGGATATGCGTATATAACGCGCTGCCCTTATCTCCATCTTCCCCGTACATATGTGCATATATCTTGTATAAATATCGGCGTCTATAGCGCCCTGGCTCTTTCATCATATACATATACTCATATCATATACATATATCAGCGTCTATAGCGCTCTGATTCTCTTTGTGTCATATGTACATACTTATATCATATATATATATATTTACCAGCGTCTATAGCGCTCTGATTCTGCTATCATATACTTATGCTTATGTCATGTATATTTGTCAGCGCCTATAGCGCTCTGATTCTGTTATCATGTACTTATACGTATGTCGGTTGCACACACATCCATCGGGGTCATAGGGCATAATTCTTTGTACTTAGAATCTTTAGAATAGTCATTACCTATAATAGAATTGGGTTATCCAAATGGTTTGATGTTCTCGTACTTTCATTTTTATAGCAAAGTATATTACCTACATATGTTACGTGTCGTGACGTTACTCATGAAGGTCTTAGGGTAATCGGGTCTTATCCTTGCAAGTTCTAGGATATTTGGACATTTCTTTCGCAATTCATGCACTTTTGGTTCAATCTTACTGAATGAATAGTAACTATTTTCAATCTCGGATTTCTAGGAGAGGGATTGTCCCCGAGGTACGTATTCAAGCCTACCACATCTAAGACATGCCAAGAAAGGAAGGAGAAACCTTACATACCTCTTTCTGCTTCTTTAGCTATTCCGAATCCACGTCGCAATCTAGTCAAAATCGCAAATTGGTCATATTTACCAAAACTCTTATTAGGGTTCGTAGAGTTAGAATCTTAAGGAAACACTTGGCTACCGAAATTTCGCAGCAAGACTTCCTTTGTAAATATACCATCCTCAACATTCAATATAGCCAAATTTCTCATCAACCACAATCCGGGAATTCAAACCCGGCCAAACTATTAACCACAATTCCAACAACAATACTAACAATTTCCAAATTCAATCAATTTACTACTTCTTCCAAAACTTTCCAACTTCAATGAAAATAATAACAACCTCATAATATATTTTCCGACAACACCATACGCTTAACGATATTATCTTCACAACACAAAGATCACACTAACATAATACCAACTCTTTCCCATAATCCACAACCAACACAACTTCACTCCTCAACCATTAAATCCTTACTTTACATTATAGAACTTACTATAACAACAATTATAATGCTAAGTAAAATTAATTCACCCCATCCTACCATACCCTATACCACACGGCCAACTTCCCACATGTATATTTTTCATGAATTTCCATATTTCCTACACTTTACAACAACAACCAACACACAACACACCACAACACAACACAACACGACATACACAACACACACACACACACACGGCCTGCCCTTGTGGGACACGGCCACACCCCCATACACTACCTTCACATAAATTTCATCCATTTCCATGCACCACAACATGCACAACATCCATAACATACAAAAAAGAGGATGAATTCTTACCTTTTTACTTGAATTCTTCACTTGGCTTCAATTGGAAACTTGTCAAGGTTATTGTTTTCTTTGCTCCAAAGGACCTTCCACTATGTTAAGGACTCTTCAATGACTTGTTTGGCTAGGAGGAACACGTTGGAAATTCTCCTCTTCTCTCTTTCTTTTTTTTTTCTCTCGGTTTCTTTCTTTTTCTACAAGGGCCGAATGGCCAATTTCTTTTCTCCTTCTTTCTTTTGTTCTTAGCCTCTTGAAATTTCTAGAGATATCATGCCAATTATGAAGACTTGGTCTTCTTTTTAACTTGTCCACCAAGCCTTTAGGTGGGCTTAAGCCCACACCAATTAGATGACCACCTTGGCCCAATTAGTTTATTAATTCCAAGCCCAATCTTTTTCTCTTGCAACTCATGAAAAATAATTTTTCCAAAATTCCAAATTTCGCCCCTTAAACTCTCCCCGTATTTTCACAGGTCATATTGCAAATTTACCTTTTTGCCCCTAGCCTTTCTCAATAATTTCGCTTCTAAGTACGTCATAAGTCATTCATATGCTTATCAAAATAAAAATGTGGCCTTGCTTGTCGTCCTCCCGCGATTGTCTCGAATTATCCGATTACACTAAAATGCGGGATATAACAATAAGTATATCAAAGTATCGTAGGGACCATGGTCGTATATCAAATCATTCCAAGCCCGCCTATGAAAAATCAAATCATCATATGTTACAAAACTTTCTACGAACAAATCGAAGCGATCCGAGCCTTTCGGTGAAAGTTACGGACTTTCGTAGTTTCGGGATCGTTTAGAAACAAACTCGTTGAAAGCAAAATCTTTATGCAACTTTTGAAACTTGATTATACAAATGACATAAGGGCTAGGATTTGACCACATTAAGAATACAAATATCAAGAAGCCAATGAGAATCATAGACATGCTCGGATCACTGGAATGGAGTTACCTCGAAATTCGTGTCATAACTTATTCTCAACTAAGACATGCCAAAGAAAGAAGGTGTGCCTTAACATACCTCGCTCGACCTCCTATTGGATACGTCTATCCGCCCGAGCTCGCAAATCTACATTCGAGAGGATTCACACTAATGTTAGTCTCCGTATTACATACTTATCTCAAGTTCCAACTTAAACTATTTTATATTTTACCGAAAATCGGCATCTCCCCCCGTTTAGGTGCCTAGCCCGAATTCTCAATTCATCAACCAACAACAACAACAACAATACCAACATCAATAATATCATTTCCCATATCAAAATATTCCATAAAACAGCCCACACGCTGTTTTCCAATTCCCATAACTAGTCAATTCACTATTCAACCATTTAATTGTTCTACCGAATTCATAAACTACACCAACAATCCGCATGCCAACAATCATCATTCTTATGAACACAAAAACCTATATTAACATCGTATTACTTTCCAAAACAGCCCACAACAATTGCAACATCAACATGAGTCATCAAACATTCATTTTCATCGTAGAATCCGCAACACAACATTTCAAACATACTAAATAAAATTAGTCCTTCATCCCTATATAATACTACATGTACACGACCCAACTTACAACAATCACAACTTCAATTTAAACCATTCAATACCTTCATTTCCATCACATAGAATTCACAACAACAACAACTAAAACATGCTAAACAAAGTTGATTCTTCACCTCTACACATATGCACCTATTCGGCCAACACCATAATCCATAGTTTCATGAATTCCATTCATTTCCATATACTATAACATGCTCAAATCATCCATAGAACATGTAAGAGAGGATTAAATCTTACCTTTTCCACCAACTTCTCCCATGGCTAGCTTTGGTGAAACACAACGACGAGCGGTTTTCTTGTTCTAACACCCACTCCACGTCGACGAGGACCTTCCAATTAGTAGAGAAACTAGGAGAAACTAATTTTTGGTGATCAATTCTTGACCCTCAAATTTCCATGTTCTTGGCCGAATGGCCTTGTTGTTTTCTCTCCAATTTTTTTGAAGTTTCCAAGTGATGAAGATGATGAAATGAGATGACTTGGTCATCTTTTATTTCAAGTAGTAGCCAACCATGTGGCCATGGCCCACACCAAGGTGGCCGGCCACATGGCTCCCCTTATTTCTTTTTTTTTTCTTTCTTTCTTTCTTTTTCTCCAAGTTTCTAGAATTTCTTAAGTCATAAAGATGACCAATTTTATTGCTTGCCTAGTCATCTTGTCCACATGTACACTTAATCCTTGAAATATAATAGTTTCCGAATTCCAAGTTTGCCCTTAATATTCCATGCCAATAATATTTATAAGCGACTTGCGCATTAAATCAAAACCGGAAAATGGCCTTGTCCTTAACTTTCCTTCCATAACCTATTACACGAACTCGGACTCTTGTATTGCAAAACGGGCATCAATGATCTTGCATCCTTTCGGCAATAACTCCGTGTCTATTGTTAACTAGCTAACTCCTAATTAATCTCAATGTACCGAAACTTGGGGGTGTAATACATTCTACCTCGTTGCTCATCTTTCTATAACTTGGTCTTTCACAGCTTCCATCACTTATAGTACTCGTGTCCTTGTCTACATAGGTCATGACCTATTACTACACTGTTATCTCGCTTTCGTCTTATTTCCTTCTTTCAATTACTCTTTCTTTTCTTGTACTCGCTATCATTTCCGTTATCATATAACCTTTATTCTAAACTTTCCCTACAGAACTTGATAAGTCTTTCTTATTCGTTCTATAACTCGCTTTTCCGTTTCACACTTGCCTTTATACTCTAGTCACATAGATCACGTCATATCTTTTGGCCACTTCCTCACTAGGCTTTACTTATTCTCATAACAATCCTCATTATATTCACATTATATCCTGTTCGTATTCAATCCTATAGTGTAACACTTCTTGACCTTATTCACGATTCTTACTATGGGTTGATTACACTCGGTGGAGTAAGCGTACTTAACCTTTTACCCTTTCTGGTCAACCTTATCCTTAATATCTCACAAGCTTTCTTATCAACACATTCATATCCGTCAAATTTTTTTTCTTCTGTACTCTTGTCTTAACCATACTATTACTTCTTTTAACTATAAACTCGTCATAATTTATCCCTGCTTATCAATTCAGTCGATACCTTAATATAACGCTCTATCAAGATTTGCCAGCCTTTTCTAAATCATCTCTTAGTATCACAAGCCCTTTCCAAATTTTTTTTACCATATCGATATCGACCTTCTAATTACTATTACCCCCAATTCAGCAATTAACTTATTTCTCAAGGTCAGCCATACTCGCAACTTAGTCAAATCTTATCATTACTGTTGGTACGACCTTTCAAGTCATATCACAAACCTATATCTCATTCTCTTTTTATTTCTAGGAAAATTTTGGCAGAGTTTCCTCTGTATTTCTTACTATCTCAAAACTCCGCACGCAGAAATACCAACAATGCCTCCAAAAAATAACATATATATGTATATATCATATCATATCACAGCCACACAGGGCTACCAATGTCAACAACGATATGAAAATGATGAACTTACCTCGTATATTCAACTCAAACTGCACCTGTTACATTTTCCTGTTTACTTTCCCTTTCGATCTTCAACTTTACATTTCAATCGCACCTCAATACGTTACCGGACATATACCTTTCGTACCTTTACTTACCTGCGTGCTTTGTAACTTCCAATATCGTCAGTCGCCTTCTTCTGTCGATGTCGTTCTTCTGCTGAAATCAAAGGTTAGTGTAAGAAATCTCATTTCCTATGGCTTGGCTCTATCGCACGATCTTAGATATGAAAGAAAGGTAACATCCTAAATGCCCTGTAGCTTCCTGTTTATAGATGTGGTGCACAATACATCGATAAACAAGACTCTACTAGACACGGTCTGTAGACACTCCGAGGGATGAACTGCTCTGATACCACTTTTGTCACGACCCAACCCCGTAGGCCGTGACTAGTGCCCGAGTTGGACACTCGTATACACCTATTAACTATAATCATCCACAACTAGCATAATAAAGAACTTATAAATAAAAAAGCAAGACGTCGTCTCAAAACTGTCGCATTATATAGACGTATCATAGCAACCTGTCTCCTGGGGAGTTACAACTATCAACAGATATCATGGTACATAAGCCGGCAAGGCTATCATAATATACGACTCCCAAAACATATATGTTTATATCTACGCAAGCCGACCAGGCCGCCACTACACACAACATCCCAGAACATATATATATATATATATATATGCAAGCCGACAAGGCTACCACTACGAATGGGAACGTCCCAAACATAAATCATACAGACAGAACTGAACAATAACCATATACAAACCCACACATATGTCTATAGACCTCTAAGAGTAACAACGAAAAGATCATATGACGGGACGGGGGCCCCGCCGTACCTCGGATAGACACATATATACAACGAAGGATCCGTACCAAAAGCTAGGCTTCGGAACAAGGGGAGCACTCCAAGATAGCAATGGATATCCTAAGCCGGCGGATCACCAAAACGAGCGTCCGTACTGCGGGCATGAAACGCAGACCCCGAAGAAAAGGGGGTCGCAATATGTACCGAGCATGTAAAGCATGAAATACGAAAAAGATCATACTGAAATAAGGAGTGTAGAAAACTAGTACAATAACCAGAAAATCACAAGGCTTACCTTTGAACATAAATCATACGTGTCAATATCATACCCAACCCGTTATGAGACTTAGTGACATAATTAGATAATCATCCTGTACATATGCATATATAACGTGTCCCGCCCTCTAGTGAGGGACTCGATAAATAAAATCATCATATACATGTACATATAACGTGTCCCGGCCCTCTAGTGAGGGACTCGGTGAATAAAGTCATCATATGCCATCCTGGCCGCCATCCCCATATCATCATGTCATCATATCATCATATACATATACATATAAGGTGTCCCGGCCCTCTAGTGAGGGACTCGGTGAATAATGCAAAGGATCCGTGCACGAAAACATGTCCCGGCCCGGACTCGATTGAAAGATGTAACAAGATGCACGAGCGTAGTAGTAAGTAACCATATGAACCCAAATCATCTTTTTAGACTCAATAGATAAGTAGACTAATTAATTCTCGAGTGTCGTGAGGATAACCATATTAAGTTCTCTCTAAATGTCATTACGAACTATAAAAAAGAAAGTCTCGGGATCATAGACATGTATCAAATCAATACGACACAACCTTATGAAAGTTAAGGATATTATTCATTATAGAATCCTTTAGGAATAGGAACTTTTATGCATCATTTACTATTCAATCATATAAAAGACTCGAGGGCAATAGCTCGACTATCCTGAGAGTTCTAACATCAAGAAGTGAATAAGAATCATAAATCATGCTCGGAACTTGTGAATAGAATTACCCCAAAGCTCATATCATATCTTACTTACATCTAGGACATGCCAAAAGAAAGAAGGGATAGGCTTTACATACCCGTCGTAGATCAATCGTAACCAAGCTTGCTTCGTCGCTCCTTTAGCCTATTTAATATGAGAGTAACACTGTTGTTAATAAACCACGACTTTCCAAACTTATAATTCGACAACCAATCACTTATGGGAGTCACTTCTTAATTCACACTTCTTGATTAGTGTCGTGATTACTTAAGAACTTAACGGAAATCGGGCAGCACTTCCTCTATATAACTTGCCTAACCCGAACTTACAATTAACCTCCGATTATCAGAACAATACCAACAACAACGATAACAATCACATCGTCAATAACAACAACAACACAAATAACCATATAATTAAGCCATTTCTTAAGGGTCCCCATCATCAACAACTCAAGAACATGATCAATACAGCCCCTATATACACAATATACCACTATGCCGTATAGCTTCTCCTTCTTCATAAACATGTAAAACACCAATCAAAACTACAACAACAATATAATAAAATATGTTCCAATAATTCCAGCCATAATGTCACACCCTTAATCCGATTGGGTGTGATGGGCACCCGACCCTTACCTAGGGCCGAGCGGACCCACTGACTCTCGTGACACTTATAATCATACTGGGCTGAGCCCTTAAATCATACACTGGAAACGTAATAAAAACTTTTACAAAACATGCTTTTTACCTTTCTCGAATCAAATAAAGCTTGTAACATATAAAACTTATAATACAATGCGTAATAATACATCGGCTTATATAGCCGTTTACGTAACCGACATCTTATACCCACGACACTGTCTGCAAAGTCTCTAACACGGAACATGAAACCATAACATAACACTCTGACTTGGCAGCACTCCGGATCAAATGGAGCTCGCCAATCCCGCCGGAACGTCTTCTGCTAATATCATCAGCTCACATGGGTGTACCTGCGCGGCATGAAACGCGACCGAAGAAAGGGGGTCAGTAAGAATCCAATTCCAAATTAACACTTTGTCTACAAAAATTTCGGCAGCATTTTCCCTATAACTTCAACATCCCCGAGAATTCAACTCGGCCCAAATCATCAACAACAATACCAACAAACATTCTAACAACATCAACAATTTATTCAAAACACATTCTAACACTAACAAGTCATCTCCACATTTTTCGACAACATTCCAATTATATACTTTCGAGCTAACATCAATGCTCGCCTATTCAAGTATTAACTCGAGACCACTTAAAAAAGTTTCAAGAGCACTTCAAGCAATATCCACTATATTCAAACAATCCAAACAACATACCATAGTACCCGAAACCTTTCCAACTCAACATGAACAACACTAACATATTTCTTTCTTTCAAAACTCATAAACTACATCAACAATCCACACGTTTACAACATTATCTTCATAAATCCGAGAAGTTACATTGGTAACGTATTGGCTTCTAAAACAGCCCACACACCATTACAACTTCCACTTGAACCATTAAATCCTCATTTCCATCATAGAACACATAACAAACAACAACTAAAATACCAAGTAATTCAATTTATCATTCTTACTCACACAACATATATATACACGGCCACAACTTCCATTCCATAACTTCATGAATTTCATCCATTTCAACATAGCACAACACGCACCACCATCCATAAAACATGTAAAGGAGGATTGAATCTTACCTTTTCCTTTCAATTTTTCCACTCGGCTAGGACCCTCCATAACTAAAACGAATGGTTTCCTTGTTCTAACAACTACTCCACGTTGACGAGGGCCTTCCAATTGGTGGAAAAGCTAGGAGAAATTATTTTTCCATGATCAAATTTTGGAGGCAGTTTTCGGCCAGCCCCATGGCCGATTGTCTTTCTCCCTTCTTTCTCCATATTTCTTGAACTTTCTAAGGTGGAGAATGAAAAATATATCTTGCATGGTCATCACTTGTACATATATATATAATTATATATGCACATGGCCGGTCATGTGCACTTTTTTTCTTTTCTTTTCCCCTTTTTTTTCTCTCCAATTTTCTCCAATTTTCTAGAAATTTCTTGAATTGCAAAAGATGAATAAGTCTTGCATGGTAATGAATTATACATATATATATACATGCCCCCCTACAAATATAATTTACACATGTGGCCCCATGGCCCACACTCCACACATGGCCACATATGGCCATTTTCATGAAATAACCAACTTTCCATAATCATCTTTTTAACCCCACATTTTCCTTAATATTCCATGGCAACAAGATCATACGCAACTTATGCCTTAAAACAAAGTCGGAAAAAATAGCCTTGTCCATAACTTGTCGCAACCAACTTAAAATATTTCAACGTACAAAATACGAGATATAACATCCTTCCCCCCTTTAGAACATTCGTCCTCGAATGTTCAACTAGTCTTACAGGTCTCATAAGCACCTCGGGGGAGCTCCCTTTTTATAGCTATCGCCTACAGCTCATTCATCAATCCGCCTAACCAATTTAGGAATTTAGATTGCTTATCCTTCATTTCTTCTTCAGCCTCCCAGGTCATCTCTTCCCTGTTATTGCTCCGTCACACGAACTTGGAATCTTATAATCGTAACACAAACACCTACGACTTTGCATCTCATTAACAATACCTCCAACAGATCCCAGTATATAGGAATTACGGGGTGTAATACCCTTTCCTCAGTGGGAACAGTTATCTCCCTTTAGGGTTCGATTTTCAGTTGCTTAGTCCTACCTTAAAACATACGTCAGTCTCTTCTCATTCTTACTTAATCCCTTCATTGCCTGAAATTCGCTTTTTTCGCTTCCTCACCTTCATGTATTCGACCGGAATTTAGCTAACACTTCACTCTTACCCGAATCCTTGTCTCCATTACTGTAACCTTGACTTATCATGCCATAGCCACCCACCGTTCTACAACATTCCCTTTCTCTTGTTCCCTTACTAATAGGCCATTACCTTGCTCGTACCTCCGATTTTCTCATTTTAGCCGTCCTTTCGTCAGCCCTTATTCCTTGTTAGCTTTCCGATGCCGACTCTGTATCATCATAGCTGGGTATAGCTTCACGTTGATACTTCCCGTGATTCCATAGCATATATTCTCACGTTTGGATTACTTAGTGGTCCATAAGCCTTCTTCTAACATCTGGTGGACTCTTTTATTTCCCATACATGAGAGCAAAAAGATTTTCTCCTTTTTCCCAAAATTTTCCAAGCTACTAACTGCTGCTCTTTTTACTTCAACTGTCACTGTTATTCTAAGTGTCCTTTTGGGTTCATTCTTCTTTGCCGACATCCTTTCTGTACCTTTAGCTCGAAGATCTTTCTCGCTCTTTATTCTCCTGTCCCACATTATGTTGCCATCTCCGCAAAAATATACGAAGGCGTTCAGATTAACCCAAGGGGTACCTCAGCGTCGCTTTACTAGTCCTTATGTTCTACCTTGTCTTCCCTTTTCTTGCCTTACAACCGGTATCGCGACAGATCCTTAGTTCCACCATAGGCGCGTCTTATCTGTCTTCAATGCTAATTCTATTTTGGCTAATTGGCTTAAACCATCATTCATTTTTTCCGTGATGTACCCGAAATATCACAACTGCGTTGTTCCTGCTAAGGCTTTATTCCTCTTATTAAGTACTTACTTAGTCTCATTCTTAGTACACCAATACTGACAGGTGGCGTCACTATCCTCGTACAACTTGTATAGTATGCATTCAATCTTAGACATAGTCCTTTCGTCCTCTGGCTCGTCCTATTTTGTCATGTTTCTTTCCCTTCCGTTAATCGCTCTTGACTCCCCCACTTCCTACCGTAGAGGGTTTTCTATTCTCTCTTCTTTATTACTGACAAGTTACAACAGCATTAACGGACATCTCTATAGCCAATATCTTGGCCCTTAATCTAGCATAGCATCGCTATCCTTCCTACTATTTCTTAAGTTATTCAATACCATCCTCTCGTCATACTCTTTTCCTTCCTACACGTCCACTTCTTAGCGTCCTGTCATTCAAAGTCTCCGCAAAAACTCCTCACACTGCCTTAAATACCGTCCTAACTTTCATTTACTTATTGCTGGTTTTCCGATCTTACTAACTTTTTTCAGTAAGGGGGTCTCACTGTAGCTCAGACATCCGTATCAAACACATTACCGTGCCAATTATTCCTATCTCATCCTTGCATTTCTCTCATCCGCTTCCCCCCTTTAGGTGTGTACTTATATCATTATCTATTTATACTCGCCCCCTGTCCTTATTTCCAATCTCAATTAGGCAATACCCTCATTCCGACGATAAGTATCCAAAATCCTCTTAGAACATTATCTCTATCCCAACTTATCTCGGGTGCTTCCTTTGGTATCCCTTGTCGTTTCTTCCGTTTATGCCTATCTCTTATTTTGCACACGAGGAATCTTATGCTATCTCTGTATCATTTAGGATACACTACTCCTACATAATCCTTTTCTCATTTTCAAACGTACTCTATTCACCCACGTTTATCCGTATCCTCCCAGTCATTTTCTAGCATTCGCTCTACTTCGTTCCTCGCCTTTCTATAACTTAGCCTTTCACAGTCCCGTCACTTATGGTACTCGGGCCCTCCGTTACACACGTCATAACTTATTACTACACTATTGTCTCGCTTCTTTCTTATTCCTTCTTTCCGTCAACTCCTCTTCTTTACCGACCTGATTCGCCCGTCCTACGCGGCCTTTTATGGTTTCTGCCCGCTCCACAGATTCTAATTTTCCTTAGATTAATCTAGCCTCTCATTTGCCTCTTACGTCTGTATTTGTAAGACTTTCAGAAAGCTTCCCAGGGGGGTCACCCATCCCAAAATTTCTCTCACCCCAGCACGCTTAACTTTAAAACTTTGATGAAATGCGACGCTTTAACGCCGGTATGATCGCGTCCACCTCACCGCACGACCTTCTACACATAATATTGAGTAAGTCAGAATCTTAACATATTCCCAAAACGCCCTCACAACACATCCCGGCAGCTATCTTATTAATACATTCCTATCCGTCACAGTTCTTTTTCCTTCATACCCCTGTCTTACTCGTATCATTACTTCCCGGGACTATAATCTCATCATATTTTTCCCCTACCTATCGATTCAGTCGGTGCCCTAATATATCACTCTATCCGAACCTACCAATCCTTTCTAATCATCTCTTAATAGCACCAGTCCGTTCCAAATTCCTCGTTACCGTACCTTCATCGACCTCCTAGTTACTATTATCACCAGTTCCGCAATTAACTTATTCTTCTAGGGCAGCCATACTCACGGCTTAGTCAAATCTCATCGTTACTATTGACACGACCTTTCCCAAACACATTCCAAACTTTCATCTCGTTCTCGTATTATTTCTAGAAAAATTTTGGCAAAGTTTCCTCTGTATTCCTTCCTATTCCAAAACCTGCACGCAGGAAATACCAACAATGCACACAGGGCCAACACATATACACATATATCATATCATTTCACGGCCATACAGGGCTCCCAATATCAACAATAGCATGAAAATAATTGACTTATCTCGTGCATCCAACTTAAATTGCACCTGTTACACTTTCCTCTTTACTTTCCCTTTCAATTTTTAACTTTGCATTTCAATCGTACATCAGTACCTCACTTAACGTATATCTTTCGTACCCTTACTTACCTGCGTGCTTTATAGCTTCCCATATCGTTAATCGTCTTCCTCTGTCAATGCCATTCTTCTGCTACAATTACAGATTAGCGTAAAGAAATCTCATTTCCTATGACTTGGCTCTATGGCACGATCTAAGGAGTGAAAGAAGAGTAACCCCCCTAGATGCCCCGTAGCCTCCGTTTATAAATGTGACCGGCTTCACACCATAAACAGACTCTCTACCGAACACGACTTTGCGTACAACCCCTAGGACGAATCGCTCGATACCAATTTGTCACACCCTTAATCCGATAGGGTGTGATGGGCACCGACCCCTTACCTAGGGCCGAGCGGACCCACCGACTCTCGTGACACTTATAATCATACCGGGTCAAGCCCTTAAATCATACAATGGAAACGTAATGAAAACTTTTACAAAACATGCTTTTTACCTTTCTCGAATCAAATAAAGCTTGTAACATATAAAACTTATAATACAATGCGTAATAATACATCGGCTTACGTAACCGACATCTTATACCCACGACACTGTCTGCAACGGAACATGAAACCATAACATAACACTCTGACTTGGCAAAGACTCCGGATCAAATGGAGCTCGCCAATCCCGTCGGAACGTCTTCTGCTAATATCTTCAGCTCACATGGGTGTACCTGCGCGGCATGAAACGCAGCCCCTGAAGAAAGCGGGGTCGATGCATTACGTATATGTGCGGGTATGTAAAGCATGAAACATAATAAGCGGGATCATACCGAAGTAAAGAGTACCGAAAATCATAAGACTTGCTTTTGAAAACATATATCGTGCATATCGATGTTATAAAATCATCGTAAAAACATATAGCGTGTCCCGGCCCTCTAATGAGGGACTCGGTAGGTAAAATCATCATATAACATATAGCGTGTCCCGGCCCTCTAGTGAGGGACTCGGTAAGTAAAATCATATCATCATCATGCATGCATATACATATACATATACATACCGTACCCGGCCCTCTAGTGAGGGACTCGGTGAATAGCGTGTCCCGGCCCCGCTAGCAAGGGACTCGGTATGCCATCCTGGCCTCCATCCCCACATGTCATCATATCATATAGCGTGTCCCGGCCCTCTATTGAGGGACTCGATAAATATAACGTGCCCCGGCCCTCTAGTGAGGGACGCGGTGAATAATGCAAAGAGGTGCACGAATACGTACCCGACCCGGGACTCGGTGAAAGATACATTGAGGCTGGCACGAGCAGAGTAGTGACAAACCATATGCATATAAAACATCATCATAGACTCAATGAAGTAGTCTAAATGGAACGTTATTTGAAAATGGGACCATAGTTATATCAAATATCTTTCGGACGTTATTCGGAAACATAGCTTATATCATAAACGTATTAACAAAACCATAGGGATCATAGTCATATTGTTATACCCCGCATTTTCAGAGTATGAGCGTGACATGTGCTTCCTCAAATTTGACAATCATGTTGTTGCTACGTAATTTAAACTCTCGTTGATAGTATCGTATCCCGTACTTTTGTACGCTGGATTATTCGTAAGTTGAGACGGGGCCCACACATCGAGATTTTTTTCGGACATGTGACAAGTTGTATGAATCACATACGTGAAGTTAAACACAACTCATGAAGGACCCTTGGGCCAAATCAAAGTGGAAACCCTCCAAACGAATATTTTAAGAAAATGTTTTCGGGTGACCTGACTTCGAGGGGCAAAAACGGTATTATAAGTTTGGAATTTAGAAAAATACCAAGAGATAGAAGTTGTATATAATTGAATTAGCTTTCTCACCATAGGTCGTGGGTTTTCAGATGACATCGATACAAGGAGATATGGACGTTTTAAGGTCAAAAGGTCAGTGGACTAGGCCAACTCGGGGCCAACCGAATTTGGCCCATGGAAAAAAAAAAGAAGAAGGAGAAGAAGAGGCCCAATAGAGGCCATTCGGCCATGGTCCATAAAAAGGACCCAAGCCCATGTAATTAATCATGAGAGGAAATAATAAAAGGGGTCAAATATTCATTTTAGTCCATAGAAGTTTCAAGACAAGAAAGAGATAGAAAAACAAGAGAAAACAAGAAGAGCAAGAAGGAGGGGTTCGGCCACCCCTCCAAATTTTACCCCCCAAAAATATTATTCCAAAAATTATTTTCTTGTGGTATTCCTACTAATTCAAGGTTCCTCTACAACTTGGTGTAGTTGTTTTGGAAGATTGAGCATTTGTTTTCTCAATCTCACACTTTGGACAAGTGAAGAACCAAGGAGAAAAAGGTAAGAATTAATCCCTTGTTATTATGTTATGAAGGTTTGTTTGTGTTGTAGTATATGGAAATGAGTAGAATTTATGGAAATATGGAAGTTTGCAAAGTGGGTGAGCATATATGTAAGTGGCCGTATATGTATATTGTTGTATGGATAATATGAGTTGAATGTTAAGTTGTATTCTAGTTGTGGTTATTGTGGAATTTATATTGGAAATGAAAGTTGAATGAAAATTGGATGAAATTGGAAAGAAGGCATGTTGGCCGTGGGTATATGTTGATGAGATAATGTTGGATTTATTTTGTTTAACATGTTAGTTGTGTTGTTGTGATCTTCACAATGTAAATGAAGATTATATGGGTGAAGTTGGCATGAAAATGGAATGTAGAGAATTATGTCATATTAATGTGATTTTATGATATTAAGATAATGAAGTTGTTAAAGTATAGATTGTTGTTGTTGGAGATGAATTAGTAAGTAGAAAATGTGTTGGAATGGTTTTGTTGCATATATGAGAATTTTGGATGGAATATGAAAATGTTGAACATTGGGTATAAGGCTTGAAATACTCTTGGTTTATGTTTGAATGATCTTGAATTAGTATGTGAACATGAAAATATGGATA
>NW_026727839.1:0-35475 GCF_029784015.1 Lycium ferocissimum | reverse complement strand
GCTCTTAAAATCCGAGCTCAAAAATGTACTTTGTTCGATCCTAAAGACATATTCCATATTGTATTCAAGCTAAGATCCTTGGGTTTTCAAAAGATTGGATTTTAAAAGAGACCTATAAAGAATTTTGACTACAAAAGAGTCTAGAGACTTCAAACGTCGCGCTTTTGCATACGAGCTCGGAACGCCCCAAAACATAATAGGTAAATTCATAGGATATAACATTCCCCTAACTCTCGTAGTCGGGCTCGGACGGGGTCGGTACCCGTTCGTGGGGCCCGCGGCCCTTCTATGCTCACCTTTGATCGTTTCTTGAAAAACTTAATACTATTTTCACTTCGACTTCCGCATGTGGACCCCTTACTTGCGCATGTGAGTTAAAATTATGACTTTGTGAATATGATTACTCACTTGTACATTAAGTCTGAAATAAGGAACTGTATATATATGATTCCGACACGTAGCTATAATGACTAAAGTTCTCTTTGACAAGCCACGAGTAACATTTGACAGAAATTTGATTTGGCTATTATCTGTACTCTGGAATGATAGTCTGTTTTGATTGTTCTGTTAAACCCGTGTATATGTTTGGAGATGTGTATAGATCATCCGATTCTGCTCGTGCATGATATTGTTACTTCCTTCGCCGCGTCCCGGGCCGGTACTATCGTGCGCGCGATCACAGTATGAGCTTCGAAGTATGATGTGTCAGGTTCGACGAGACGCAGCCCGGGGAGCAGGGATAATGGTGTTATGATGTGTCCCGATCCCCGCGCGCCCCGCACCGGCCGGGTACGCGTGGTTATACGATATGATGTGTGACGGGGATGCGGGGAGATGCGAAAACACGAGAGTATGATGTGTTGTGGTGTGAGCGGGAAGGGCGACCACGTTCGTCGCCAGGTCCCATTATGGACCGCATAGGATATATGATATGCTATTCTGTTTGATCGGATGATGTAATGATTTGATAATGTGGGAATCTGACAATATAATGAGTCCGTTCTGATGATGCGATAGTCTGAAAATGTGACGATCTGATGAGATGAAAATCTGATGCTACGATAATATGATGGTTCTGTCCGATGTGATGATATGATCTATTTTCTGTTTATGTAAGACTAAAACGTTTTCTGAAAGAAAGAAGAATAAGCTGAGACTTCAGATATCTTGATTACTAAATTTGTTTTCTGTACCTCGCTTATGATTTTTCGAAATAATATGATCGTATGTTTGCTCGCGTATGTATATACGGGATAAGGGTTGCACGGGCAAGTTATGACTCTCCGGTTCATTTTATATTTGTTTTACGTAGTTTAACTGCTTTCCCATTATGAGTACATTGTTGGATTTCTTGCTTTACATACTCGAGTACATATTCCGTACGTGACCTTTCTTCGGGGGCTGCGTTTCATGCCGCGCGAGTACACCGGAGTGAGCTAAGGTACTAGCAGATGATGTCCCATTGAGATTGGCGAGCTCCACTTGCTCGGTCTTCTTGGGGTAGTTTTACATGCGCGTTATGATATCCGAGTCATGTTAGAGACTTTGCAGAGACGGGGGTCGTGTGTATAAGATGTCCGTTGTGAGCGGCTCCGCCGTCGTAGTATCGTTATACGTAGATTTACAGATTCTGTACGGTTACAAGTTTTGTCTAATTTGTAAAGATATAAGTATGTTTGTTCTTTTAAAAATTTTCATTATGTATTTATGATTTGGTCGAGGGCCCAGTGTGTTTACGAGTGTTACGATGGTCGGAGGGTTCGCTCGGCCCTAGATAGGAGTCGGTGCCATCCCTTTATCGAAATTGGGGTGTGACGGCAATTGGGTGACCCCCGGATACCCGTCATGGCCCGTAGTTCGGGTCGTGACAACATTATAGGAGTTCCATGGCCCCTTTGGGCTTACTTGAGTTCACCTAAGACACAAACGACACAAAATTTTTACAAGGTGTAACATCCTTTCCCCCTTAGAAACATTATCCTCGAATGTTAAACCTTCAGAAGTCTACAGAAATTTTGGTAGAGTCTTCTCTATAATCACACCACTACCAACGTGTTACACAGCCCAACAATACAGTACAATGTCACACAGGGCTACAACAATCAATAACAACAATGGCCTCACACGACCAATGAAAGTAACCGATGATCTAGTACATACCTGAAGATGGTGTAGCCTGAACCCGCTCCAGAATCGAAAACAAATGGAGATATTTGGTCTTCATAGCTTCTTCAACTTTCCAATTCATCTCCTCAACATTCTTGTTCCTCCAAAGCACTTTCACTGAGGCTACATCTTTGGTATGAAACCTACAAACCTAGCGATCTAGTATAGCAATAGGGACTTTCTCATATGATAATTGCTCGGTAACCTAGACATCATCAACTGGCATGACTCAGTAGGGATCTCCAATACACTTACGGTGAAGTCGTACTATCTCTTTAATGTATAACATCGCGTAATCCTCCGCTGAATAAGTAGTCCTGGCAGGCAGGAAATGGGCAAACTTTGTAAGTCTATCAATAATCACCCATATCAAATGAAACTTACCCTGTGGATGGGGCAAGCCTGTAATAAAATCCATATGCTTCCCACTTCCAAGTCGGAATCTCAATATCTTGTAATAACCCACCAGGCTTCTGATGCTCAATCTTGACCACACTGTGTAATTGGAACCTTTGAGCTACAAACTCGGCTTCTTCTCTTTCTTCATACCCGTTCCACCGAGTGAGAACTCCACGATATCATGGTACATCTTAGTCATCCCTGGATGAATAGAATAGCGGGAATAATGAGCTTCTCCCATAATCTGTCGGCGCAACCCTCCAACATCAGGAACACACAACCTGCCTCGATACCTGAGGACTCCGTTTCCAGTGATCTCAGATGGTGACTTCTCCTTTTGAGGAGTTGTATCTCTATAATGGACAAGCAAGGAATCCTCGTATTAGCACTCTTTAACCTCAGCTACTAAGGATGACGTTGTTGAATCCAGGATAGTAACTCACTGACACGAGTTCGATGGCAAGGCTCTTAAGGCGGCCAGCTAGCGAGGGGAAGGTTATGAGATAATTCCCTATTCTCTGGCGGCACATAAGATAAACTACCCATAGATCTATGACTAAAGGAATAGGCTAGTATATTTGCCTTCTCTGGATGGTACAGCATGTTAACATCATAATCCTTCATTGCCTCTGTCACAAATTCAACTCTTTCTGCTTAAAGATACACTGAAGGCTCCTATGATTTGTATAAATATCAACATGGACACCATAAAAGTAATCCCTCCACATTTTTAGCACATGGATCACTGCAGCTAACTCTAAGTCATGAGTCGGATAGTTCTTCCCGTGCCTCCTCAGCTGCCTCTAAGCGTAAGCAATAACTTTACCATGCTGCATCAACACACAACCTAATCCAACACTGCTGACATCACAATAGAGCATAGCCCGGCTGATCCCTGCGGAAGTGTCGAATGGCGAAGTCGATCTGTTCTTCAACTTGAAAAAATCCACTCATGGCGTGTCATCTCTTGCCAGAATTTAGCTTCCTTCTGAGTTATCTTCATTAGTGGTGCTGAGAGAGAAGAGAAGCCTTGTATAAATCTTCTGTAATATCCAGCTAACCCCAAAAAAGCTACGAACCTCCGTCGGTGTCGTGGGTCTAGGCCAAGTCTTCATGGCCTCTATCTTCTGAGTATTGACCCTGATGCCCTCATCTGATATGATATGCCGAAGAAAATCCACAGAGTTCAACCAGAACTCACATTTTGAGAACTTTGCATACAACTTCTGATCCTGAAGTACTTTGAGTACGGCACGTAAATGATCCACATGCTTAGTCTCCGATCAAAAGCAGACCAAGATATCATCAATAAATACAATTACGAACAGGTCCAAGAATGGTCTGAATACCCTGTCCTCAAATCCATAAATACCGCTGGCATATTAGTCAACCCGAAAGACATAACAAGAAACTCAAAGTGACCATATTTGGTCCTAAAGGTGGTCTTTAGGATTTCCTTCTTCCTGACCCTTACCTGATGGTATCCCGATCTAAAATATATGTTTGAGAAATATTTGATGCACTGCAATTGATCAAATAAATCATCAATCCTCGGGAGCGGGTACTTGTTCTTTATCGTCACCTTATTCAATTGCCTATAGTCCATAAACATTCGCAAGGAGCCATCCTTCTTTCTTACAAATAACACTGGTGCTCCCCATGGTGACGTACTAAGTCTAATAAAGCCTTTCTTGATCAAGTCCTTCCACTTCTCTTTCAATTCTCTTAGTTTTGCAAGGGTCATTCTATAAGGAGGAATAGATGTCGGCGGAGTATCTAGTAGTACATCGATAGCAAAGTCACTCTCCTGCTCTGGCAGGATGCCTAGGAGCTCATCTGGAAACACATCAAGAAATTGATTAACTACTGGAACAGACTGAAGACTCGGTGACTCTGCTTTTGCATTCTGAACTCAAACCATATGATAATTACAGCCCTTTGTGATCATATTCCTTGCCTTAAGATAGAAAATAAACCTACCCTTCGGTGAGGCTGTATTACCTTTTCATTCCAGAACTGGTTCACCTGGAAACTGAAATTGAACCATTTTGGTTCTACAATCTACATTGGCATAACAAGAGGCCAACAAGTCCTTACCCATAATAACATCAATGTCCACCATATCTAACTTGATTAAATCTGCTACGGTATGACAATTACAAACTATGACTACACAATCTCTGTATACCCGCCTAGCTATCACTGGATCACCAATAGGTGCAGACACCTCAAAGGGTTTAATCGACTTGGGTTCAGCCCCAAACTTACCCACAATAAAAGGAGTAACATACGATAAAATAGAACTTGGATCTATCAATGCATATATATCATGGGAGGAGACTGATAGTCTACATGTAACAACATCGAGTGCTGACTCAAGATCCTATAGACCATCCAAAGTATAAATGCAGTTTTGAGGACCGCTCGAGCTAGATGCTCCACCCCTACCTCTACCACGACCGGCTGATGTCTGAGAGCCCTACCTAGGAGGACGTACAGAAAGACAAAGAACCAGTTGCAGATCCAATCGGTTGAACTGCACCTCCACCACCTGTCATCGGACACTCTCGCATTATATGGCCCGGGTAGCCACAAGTATAAGAAACAGCCGAACCCAAATGACACTGTCAAGTGTGCAACTTAGCACACTGGGTACATCATCGCAAAGGCGGCCTCATCTAGCCTGAATCACTCCTGAACTGAGAATCGGAGGCCCTAGAACTCTGACCTAATCCTAAATAAGTAGATAGGTCAAATCTATGCCCTGAAAACTGTGGAGCCACACTAGCCGCTGGATGGGCTTGATGCTTAGGAAACTGCTGCCTATGACAACCTTGGAACTCGCCAAAGAAACTAGAAGATCTCGCGTACCCTGGCCCCTATCACGCTCTCGATTAGCTCGTGCCTCGAAATGTTAGGGCCAGGGTACGCGAGCTATATCATTCCTTGAAGGATCAACCATCGTAAGATGGAATCGATAATGCCACGGGAGTCTCGAGAATCATGAACTTAGGTAGCACTGAAAATAGAATCGTTATCATCGCTATATCTCACCTCGAAGGAACGAATTACATGAGGTGAGACCATCAACAATAAGTACGATCAAGAGATTCATGGAATGGCTTAATTATCTCATAATGCCCTCAAATCATAGCTTCGGAGTTTCTAGAAAAGGATCATCATCATCGTCACAATCATCATAAAACATTTTCTCACTTTTAACATCATCATTATCATCGTAAAAACATGTTCGTCGCTGTTATAACAAGAGCTCACATAATCATAACTTTTGGTTTGGAAAATACGTGCATTCTTGAAAGACATTTATGGGTTATCGGGAAAAGGAATCATGCTTTTGAGTCATAAACATCTAGCTTTTGGAAACAAAGAAGCTATGAAAACATGTATGAAGTTGTACCATAGGAATCATGCCTTTGAAAGAAAGGGACAAGCCTTAACATACCTGTTCAACCTCCTATTACTTACGCTTATTTGCCCGAGCTCGCAAATCTACATTCAAGAGGATTTGCATAATTTTTAGACTCATTGTTGTATACTTATGCTAGGCTTTCATATTAACCCATTCTATATCCTGCCGAAAATCGGACAGCATCTCCCCTGTTTATATGCCTAGCCCGGAATTAGAATTCAGCAACCAACAACAACAACAACAACAATACCAACATCCACCACAATACCATTACTACCAAAATATTCCATAAATTATCCCATATGACATTTATCCCATATTTCCGCCAACACAATTATGATACGGCTATTTAACAGTTCTATCTCCATAAACAAACCAAGATTAACATTAATAATCAGAGATTCATACCTTTCTCCCGATAATATTGCTATATCACCATTTTTTCCCACCTGAGCTGAGGCAAACTCGTCGTTTTATGATTCTACAATCGTGACTATACACTGTCTGGGCCGAAATTCAAAGAATTCTACTTGATCCGCGTTAAAATTTGATAAGTGAAGGTTGGGGGAAGTTTCTGGAAAGTTTGAGGTGCTTTGGGTATGTTTTGGATGAGGAAAGAAGGGGGTGACCCCTTTAAATAACGGTACAGGTTCTGCCTGGACCGATATAAAATTTACTCAACGCGATCGTGATGCCAAGTGGCGCGTTCACGCTGAGTTGCAGGTTTTCTTCTGCGCGTTCGAGCCTCCTTCTGGCGCGTTCGTACAGGGTTAATTCCCTACCCTGACAGTCGATCTTAAAATGCGCATAACATTTGATCCCGATATCGTATGAGAGCCCATGACTTATGGTTAGAAAGCTATTTCAATTATCTACAACTTTTATTCTTGGTGTTTTTCCAAACTCTAAACTTACAATGTCATTTTGGCCTCTCCAAGTCAGATCGCCGGAAAGCATTTCCTTAAATTATCCTTTTGGATGGCTTATGCCCACAATTGGCTTAGGGGTCCTTCTTAGGACTTGCTCAACTTTCCATGTACTACTCATATCACTTTTCATATGTCCTTTATAAAATCCCGGCATGTAGGTCCCACCTTAACTTATGGTTACGAGGGCTACTTCAAGGTCCATATTTGAAACAACCAATACTTACGAATTCCAATGTACAGAACCACGGGCCGTAACATTCTTCCCCCCCTTAAAAAAATTCATCCTCGAATGTTGTAATTACAAATCCACGACGCTCAGCGATGTCTTGAAGCGATCGCCCCCGCCCCCCCCCCCCACTCTTTTTTTGTACTTCGATCGCCTTATTTAACATAAGTTAGTTAACCTCTTCGCGCTCTCCCCTAGCTCTTTACTGAACTTTTTCATAAATTCTATAGCCTTCTATTGTTACATAACTGAACTAATATCCAATTAACATTCTATTCCCGTCAAGGCGATCTTGGTTCGCCATGGCTACGGCTACTCGCCGACTTGCAAGTACTCCGTTTTACTTGTTCTTTATTTCTCTATTAGTGAACAATTCCCTTGCTTGACTATGGCACCTTCCTTTGCTTACTCCCTTGGGGCTACCTTGGCTATCCCTTCTAGTGCTTGCTAATCTCGTATATACACTATATTGTCTCCTTGTAGCTCATTGGTCAGGCTCCTTGATCCTTTACAATCTCATTATAGTTTCACTTATGATAACGCTCAATGACTTGTAATAGCATTTTTTGCAAATGAATCCTTATTCGTAGTGGTTAGTTATCTCAATCATCTCTTATACACGTATATATGTAATGTTTGCCCGCTATCATTATCAGTCCTCATAGCAGGGTTACACTTATGATAAACTAATAATCTTAATTCAAACTAATCCGTAGCTCAAAATATCTTAGAACTCATATTGGAACTTTTCCTTTAATTTCTTCTCCTCAAGTCTTGCATTATAACTTTGTAAACATAGCACTGGGTAAAACCTCAATCTGTCATAACCTATTTCAACACGATGATGCTCATCCTCGATTCTCTTATACTGGTGACCATTTGCTTAGCCTTTGTTCTTCGTTGGCTTTCCCCTCATTTTCCTTACACCATGTTGTTGGACGATTCCTTACAACGATTATTCATATCGTTCTATAATACGTGTTATATTCGGTTTCACTGGCGTCTCGTAAGAGACTCTTTAACCCTTTGTAGCACTGCTGTCTTGCTACTCATAATGTACTTATTTCTAATATGTTTCTGCTTTCCCTGATACCTTCTTGGTATATTAGTACATCTCGAACTTTGGCTTTTTCAAGCTGTTACATTTCTTCCTTTGAGATTTTGGAAAGGTTATAAGTTATTTCAAAATTAAATCTGTTCTTTCCCCCTTTTTAGGGAGGTTCTTATATCCAGGTAACCTTTGATTGTAAATCACCTTTGATAACCGTCGACGGACTTATACAATCCTTCAACACCTCTGTTTCTTATAATGCCGGAATTCCTCTTTTCGCATGGCTTGGCTTATTTTCCTTTCCACTAGATGAAGTCTGGTATCCCATCAAATGCTCGTACATCTCAGATTCGCTATAAGTATCTCTTTTATTGTCTTTCCACTTTTACCTCTTATGACTAGTAATTCCCTGGTAAAGGGGACAACGGAATTCATTGAGTCCCTTCATGGCATATCGGATTATACCTTGCTCCTTTAACCCTAGCCTCCCTTCTCCTTTTTATCCCTCACGACTATATCCTGAACACCCTTAAAATTCTTCTTGCTCTGGGTTCCCAACTCCGATTTACGCCTATATTATACCGTTAACAATTAACATTCCACACCTTTCATTTCCAAGACTTGTTCTTTCATCCGCTTAACTCATTTGTTCGCAATTCCCTTAACTACTCATTTGTATCATAACTATGCGTTATAGTTCTTCCAATGTCCTGTTGCTTTTAGTTCTTATTATAAAATCCTTACTACTACACCTTCTCCTTTCTTCTCCTTCCTGTGGCCAAAGCTGGATCATATTCATAAATATTTCCCATGCATCATTCCTTTATGATTGAAATTTGGTACTCATTATCCTTATCCTATGTCATTTGTTAGAACCCGTATTTTTGTACATTGGAACAACCCGGATTAATTATGATAAGCTAAGGACAAAACTATTCCGGGATATAAAGTCGGGATTTTTGATCTTCGATTTTATTTTGAGATATAAGTTGTGCATGAATTTATGGGTATGGAGCAATTAGGAAAATTTGGGACCAAAAAGTGATAAAATTGGAAATTGGAAAAGTCATCCATTTTGCTAGTTGGCCGTGTAAGGGAAGTGGTGCCCACACCAATTTTGTGTCATCTTTTAATTGATCCAACTCATTAATGTGGGCCAAGGGACAATGGTACAATTCATTTAAGTGGTAAAAGATGACCACTAGTTCACTTCATTCATTTTAACACTTAGAAAATAAGAGAAGTTGAAGACTCCCTCCACCATAGCTCTCGGCCAAGAGGAGCTGAAACCAACTCCCTTTTCTAGCCCTTCCAAAATTAATTCCTTGGTGTAAACCCACTATATTAAGGTCCCTAAGTGGCGTGGAAGTGTCGTTGGAGCGATCAACCCATTATTTCTCATCCTTGGGAAAACCCTAGGCTATTGGAAGGTTGAAGAAGAAAGGTAAAAATTGATTATGTTTATGTGTTGTAGAGGTTGTATGTATGTTGTAGTATGCTAATTGGATGGAAAATCATGAAATATGGAATGTTGGAAGTGAGTTGTGGGCGTGGTGTTCTAGCCGTGTAGTGTGTGTGTGTGTTGTGCTGCATTGAAGTGATGAATTAATGTTTAGTTAGTATATTATGATCATGGTAAGGTGAATAACGATTGAGAATTATCCATATATGTATATGTGTAGTGTTGGTCGAAATGGGTCATATTATATGACAATGAACGAATCGATATCGCTTAATGTTTTAGTCGTCGTTGTGAATTCTATGTTGGAAATGAATGTTTATTAACTCAAATTGCGATGTTGTGATTGTTGCGGGATGAATTTGGAGATTATTGCACATTTAATGTATTTTTATATTGATGATAATAGCATTGTTAGAATGTGAATTGTGGATACAAATCATGATTTGAAAATGAGGAGTGGTTTAAGTGAGGCTCTCGGGTTTGGGACTGTTTTCGGCTGCTTTGGGGAAAATTTTGGATTGTTGGAAATGTTGTATGAATTGCTTAGAATGTCTTTAAATATTGTTGGTATGGGTTCGGGTTAGTATGTGAATGTATAAGCGTCGATCTTGGCTTGAAGGTAAGCCGTTGAATCGAATTCATGAATGTTGCCGAATGATGGAAAAGAAAGCTATTATTGTTGTTTTGTCTTTCGGATTGATTATTAATGTTGTTAGGTTGGTTGTTGTTGTTGTTGTTGATTGATTTGGCCGAGTTAAATTCTCGGTGGCCTATCTACAGGGGAAATGCTGCCCAAATTTCGTAGAATTAAGGGAGAAATTGGAATTTAATGCCCAAAAGTCTTTAGCTAATGTTTGGCATTTTATGGCTTGTTATAGATCGTGGGCAGCCCGAATCATAGGTTGGATTTAGCTTGAGTTGGATCATATTGGAGAGCGTTTGAGGTATGTAAAGCGTAACCTTTCTTTTTGGCATGCCTTAGTTAAAGTAGGCTATGATACGAGCCTCGAGGAAACTCTATTCTCGCAATCCGAGAGCATGTTTATGAATCGCACTTGTTCCTTGGCATTCTTATGTTGACATGACAAAACATTGATCCTTATGTTCTTGGAATTCATAAGTTATAAAGATTACATGAAAGCTGATTTTTGGTTTTAAAGCTTATTCTTTAGCGATTCCGAAATTTCAAACGCTCATAAATTTCACAGAAAAGCTCGGATTGCCTTGAAATTTTCGTAGAAGATTGTATGATGTTAGAAGAGTATGTTTTCCATAGGCTGGGCCAGCTCGGGTCTTCACCCGTCCGTGGGTCTCGCGACGCCCTTTTATGTGAATTCGATAACTTTTGAAACAAAAAGTAATAATTATTATTCCGATTTCAAATATGACTATTTTACTTATCTTTTGGATTATGACAATGATTTTATGCACATGATTTTTATACGTAACTATGATGTCAAAAATTCTATTTGATGTTATTTTAGTGACGTTCGAAGGAAAACTTGATGTGACTATTATCCCGATTTCAAGTACGGTCAGTTACTTGTCTTTTGAGTTTATAATAATGATTCGATAACATATGATGACCGTAGATTTCACGGGCGGGCCCGGATTGGGTTGACGCTCGTCCGTGGGTCCCGCGACTTTTCTATGTTTGATTCCAACGACCTATTTTTAAAAGAACTTCATGTGGCTATGATTTCAACCCCCGTTTGGTTTGATATGCTTAAGCGTTGTCGAGCTTGAAATGAAGATTTCTATGCATATGATTTTGGTACGTAACCATGGGTTCCGAAGTCTGATATGATAAGTGATAATAGGATGATATGATGATTCTATGCACCGAGACCCTCACTAGGGTATTTGGGACACGCTATGTATATGATGATATGATGATGACATGATTCTATACACCGAGACCCTCGGGTATTTGGCGGGACACGCTATACACCGAGTCCCTCACTGGAGGGGCGGAGACGCTATATGTATGTATATATGGGATGATGATATGATCTTACTTCGCGAGTCTCTCGCTAGAGGCCGGGACACGCTATATGTATACGCGTGTGCGAAATGATTGTCCGATTGGTATATGATATGAACATGTATGAATTATGTTATTAAGGTAAGTTTTGTGGTTTAAGGTTCTGTATCCATGGCTCCTACTCCTTATTTAAAGTACGACTCGCCTATTGTATTTCCTACTTTACATGCTCGCACATATTCCGTGCATCGACCCCGCTTTCTTCGGGTGCGTTTCATGCCCAGGTACGTGCACGACAGTGATCCGCCGGTTTAGGACACCTTCTTCTGCTATTTGAAGTGCTCCCCTTATTCGAGCCTACTTTTGGTATATATTCATTCGTTGCATTGTATATATTGTTCGGGGGTAGGCGGGGCCCCGTCCCGTCATATGATTCTGTACGTCCGTTTAGAGGTCCGTGGACATGTTTGTGGGTTGTGCCTACTTACGATTGTGTTTGTATATGTTGTGTTTGGGCGATTCCATTCGCCGTGGCGCGTACTTCGGCCCACATATGTATATATGTTGTTTTGTTGGCCCCGTGTGGCCTTGTTGGTATTTTCTGCACGCAGGGTTATTTTTGGATAGTCCGTAAAACAAAGGAAACTCGCCGAAATTTTTCGAAAATTATGTAAATTTGTAACACGGCCTGCGCTTCGTCGGCTTCTATATATACAGATGTGTTTGATATAATGAGAGGTAGCGTCGATATTTGTATACACATAAGCCATCCGTGTGTGACTCGTTTGATAGGTGCGTTTGGGTGCCCGGATGGGCACTAGTCACGGCCTACGGGGTTGGGTCGTGGCCAGTGGTATCGTAGAGCTTTGTCCTCGGAGTGTCCACGGAGAGTCGTGTCTAGTAGAGTCTTGTTTATCGATGTGTTGTGCACCACATCTATAAACGAAAGGCTACGAGACATTTAGGATGTTATCTTTCCTTCGATCTTAGATCGTGCGTTAGAGCTGTGTTAGCAGGATGACTCTTTTTCTGACGAAATGTTCTGTTTTCAGCGATGCCTCCGAGGAAGGCCACAGCTGCCCAGAAGGGCAAGTCTACAGGTGCTGGCGAGACCAGCCGAGCCCGGGTGACTACTAGGGCTCGTGCCCAGATTGAGCCGGATGTTGTACCTCCGACGGCTAGTTCTGCTGCCGCCAGTATCGGAGGGATTGGGAGCAACCCGGCCTGCAAAGACCGGGGCGGCTCCACCGCAGCTCCGCGGCACCGATGCCAGTACCTCCAGTTCCCCAGCCAGGGGCGGATGATGGGACCCTACGAGAGGCAGTACAGTTGTTGACACGATTGGTAGCAGGGCAGGCCCACAGACATGATGATCGTGCGGACAGGCGCGACAGTTCGAGGGCCCGTGATTTTCTGACCTGTGGCCCACCAGAGTTTTTCGGGTCCAAGCCCGCAGAGGACCCTTATGAGTTCATCCGACAGATGCAGCGTACCCTGCGTTTGATTAGTGCATCGGAGACAGAGTCAGTTGAGATGGCGTCATACCGGTTGCACGATGTAGCAGCTAACTGGTATGAGTCGTGGATGCTGTCCAGAGGTGAGGGTGCCCCTCCAGGCCGTATGGGGCGAGTTTACGGAGAGGCTTTTCTGGCCCCGTTTTACGCCTCCGGAGGTGAGGGCGAGCCGGGGGTAGACCGATTTCTACTGTCGACGGGGCGAGGTGCCGGGGGAGTACGGACTTAGAGTTTGATTCACTGGCCAGAATGCGCCCGCATATGTAGCTAGCATGACTGATCGGATGCACAGATATATAGTGGGGCTGGATCAGTACTTCGTTGATAGCTGCTTGGTGTTAGCAGCTCAGTCCGGTATGGATATCGCCGTATCGAGGCCCGCGCATGGAGGGCGGGACGGACGAGAGGGCGCCGACCTGATAGAGTTGATGACGAGAGGTCGGCCAGAGGGCCGGATCATCACAGGTATTCGGGGGATTTTCGAGGGCCCCGGCGGCCTCGAGCGCGGCGCAGATATCCTCCCCAGCCAGCGCGGAGTACACCCTCACGCGGTTCACGATGGGAGCGGGGGTGCGGGTTATTCGGGAGGGCGGTCGAGGCTCTAGAGGCTACGAGTTTGCGGTCGGACGGAGGCTCGAGCCGGACGAACCGTCTATGCCTCGGTGTCTCGGTGCGACAGGCGCCGTCCGGGGGAGTGCCGTTACGCTGGGGTGCTTGTTTTTGGCACGGCCGTCAAGGCCATATCATGAGAGAGTGTCCGTCTTTGGGTAACTCAGGTGGTGCAGCTCAGCCTACCGGGTCGGTTGCTGGTTCATCCTCTTCTGCAGCCATGCGCCCTATGGGGTAGGGGGTATGCCGGCACCAGCAGGTCGTGGTGGAGGCCGTGGCAGAGCCTCTAGTTTTAGCGGTCCTTCGAACCGCCTATATGCGTTGGCCGATAGACAGGAGCAAGGAGCGTCACCAGATGCGGCTACAGGTATATGAATCCTTACTAAGATGTATGTTGTTATGTATGTATATTGTTGTATGGTTGATATTTAATAGCCGCGCAAAATTTGAGGACCGATAATCGGTATTCATAAACTAAGACGATTAAGTTATGTTTACCATTATAGTGAATCTGGATGTCGAGGACGGAAGGTAATCGTATTCGTAAGTGAAAGGTGAACGCGGGGGATCGAGAAGGGTAAAACGGTAATTGTATTGTGAGAACGTTTTGAAAACTGTTAAGACTTCAATTTACTCCAGATGGTGTGCTGAAGGTCATGCGGTGACCTGAACGCTATCAGACTAATATTAAAGCACCGTATTTCATCAGAATTCCGAGGTTAAGCGTGCTAGAGTGAGAGAAATATTGGGATGGGTGACCCCCTGGGAAGTTTTCTGAAAATCTCACCAATTCAAACGAAAGAGGCAATGAGAAGCTAGAATAATCGAAAGGAAGTTAGAGTGTGCGGAGTGGGTTGGAATCTTAAGTGGTCATGTAGAACGAGGCAGATTAGACCGGTAAAGAGGAAGAAGATGTAACACGATTTTGGAATTAGAGTGAGTTCGAACAGTGTTTGGAGATATTTTGTAAGTGAGATGATAGCGACTGTATGTCTGTGTATGTGTGTAATGTCTCATACCTGGTTTTATTAGCAGATATGTGTATTCCGGCAACCAACGTGGCGGTATAGGGAAGACAATAATTGGACAGAGTGACGAAGCTCAAGTGAGCAACAAGTGTATAGATGGCACAAATATTATAAGGCAAGCTAATGTTGTGGTTATTACAAGTTAAGTTTGGGCAGTTCGAATGCAATGATATGTGGAAAAGGGAAGAAAGTGAGTAGATGGAAGGTCAGGGAATCGGAACGTCAGGATCAAAGTACCGTTTACTTGGAATGGGAAATGTGGACTAAGGCAAATGATCGGTAGTGATATAAGCACACCAAAGGGGGAAGGAGGAAAAAAGAAGTATCCTCATTTATTTTCAGAGCCTACAGGTAATCCAATCCTCTATTTGACTTTGTTGTTTGATAAATGAGTTAATGATCAGTGAATGTATTGTTGTGATAGTTGAAAAGAAAACTCCCCCAAATGGTTTGTATGACCCGTAGGGTTAATCTAACATTCGAGGACGAATGTTCTTAAGGGGGGGAGGATGTTAGAACCCGTATTTTTGTACATTGAAACAACTTGGATTAATTATGATAAGCTAAGGACAAAACTATTCCGGGATATAAAGTCGGGATTTTTGATCTTCGATTTTATTTTGAGATATAAGTTGTGCATGAATTTATGGGTATGGAACAATTAGGAAAATTTGGGACCAAAAGTGATAAAATTGGAAATTGGAAAAGTCATCCATTTTGCTAGTTGGCCGTGTAAGTGGAAGTGGTGCCCACACCAATTTTGTGTCATCTTTTAATTGATCCAACTCATTAATGTGGGCCAAGGGACAATGGTACAATTCATTTAAGTGGTAAAAGATGACTTACTAGTTCACTTCTGTTATAGCCCGTACTTTGTACGTTTAGATATTTCGAAGTCGTCGTGGAAAGTTAGGGCGAGACGATTTTCAAAAAAAATCATTCTAATGTGCAAGTCGTTATAAAATTATTTATGTTAAAAAATTAGTATGGAGATATTGTGAGAGGTTAAGGGCAAAAAGAGAAATTTGCAAAATGGGTTATGAAAATAATGCGGAAGGCTAGGGACAAAATGGTAATATTGAGAAAAGTCGAGGGCAAAATGGAAATTTCACCCAAGTTTCATGAAAATTCCAAAGAGGCCATATTGGCCATGTGACAAAAAAGAAAAAGAAAAAGGAATAATAAAAGATGACAAAATTAAGTCATCTTTTCTAGAAAAATTAAGGAAAAATCTAGAGAGAGGCATGTTTTTCTCACATGATTATGGAAAATATATATGAGAGAAGACCTCATCTTAATTCAAGAAGTTTCAAGAAAAAAAAATGGAGAGCAAGAGGGGAGCATGGTTCGGCCAAGAGCAAGAAAGAAGAGAAAAAAAAAAAATCTTGAAGCCTTCAACCTTGATTCAAAAATTAATTTTCCTAGTATTCCTACTAATTCAAAGGTCCTTTTTAACATGGTACAATTGTTGGAACAAGAAAATTACTCGTTGTGGCACTTTCAAGAATTCAAGTCAAGTGGGGAGGCAAAGGAGAAAGGTAAGAATCTCATATTCTTTATATGTTATGAAAGCTTTGTTTATGTTGTGGAACGTAGGAAAGGATAAAACTCATGAGAATATGGAAGTTGGCATGGTATTTGTACGTATGCATGTGTGGCCGTGTGTATGTGTAGTTGGTATAAGCAAGACGAGTTGATTTTATGTAAGATTCTAGTTGTGAATGTTGTGAACACTATATTGGAAATGAAAGTTTAATGAATTCGCTTGAAGTTGGAAATGTGGAGGGTGGTGGCGAATAGGATATGGGTGTGGAACAATTGGATTGAATTCACTTTATTTAGTGTATTAGTTGTGTTGTTATGGTTTTGTGATGTAAATAGAAGGTTAATGATTTTTGTTGGCTTGAGAATTTGTTGTAAAGTTGTTGTAGGAAAATTAGTGAAGTTATGGGAAATTTATATAATTTTGGAAATGAATTGTTAAGATGCAAATTATGATGATTGTTGATGGAATTGGAAGATGAAAACATGCTATGAATATGTAAGTTGAAGATTTGAAGTTTCGGACGAATTATGGTTTTGGTGGAAAACTTGTATATTTTGTATATTTGGTGAATATTTTGTAAAATGATATGAAATGTTTCCGAATTGTATTGAAGTGGTCTTGATTAGTAAAGGAACATGAAAATGTTGGTATTGAGTTGGAAATATGAAGTTAGAATGAAAACTATTGCACTATGTTGGAAAGAAGATTAGTTATGCTATATTGTGTTTCATAATGATTGTTTGTGTTGCTGGGTTGTTGGTTGTTGATATTTGGAGCCGAGTAAATCTCAGGGATGCTATATGTATAGGGGAAATGTACCAAATTCCGGTAGATAAACATGAATTGAAGTTGAACTCCTAGAAGCTATAACTCACAATTGGTAAATGTGACCATTTGTAGATTTTTGGGCGAAACGAGAATTGAATTTGGACGAGCATAAGACGCGGAAAAAAGGTATGTAAGGCTTCACTTTCCTTCTTTGGCATGTCTTAGATGTAGTAGGCTTGAATATGTGCCTCGGGACAATTCCTTTCTTAGAAATTCGAGATTGAAAATTGACTACTATTCATTCGCAGAATTGAATTAGAAATTGTGTGACAATGTTTCTAATATGATGATTACTTCAGTTTTCCAAAATGGCTTCGAAATGCATTTGTGGTTCATTGATGATTTTTAAAGAACTGGTTTTGTACAAAGAAACACAAAATTGACTTTTCTAAAACCACTCCGAAAATTGTGAGATTTTAATATTTAGATTTTCTAAAACCACTCCGAAAGAGATAAGCGGCACGGCCTCAGCTATGCCTGAGTGCTATGGCCTCGGTCTTTGTCTCTCGCGAGCTACGGCCTCACCGATCACCGTGTGTGCTATGGCCTCCGCTCACGTACGGGTGCACTATGGCCTCGACCATTGTCCGAGTGAGCTATTTTTTCAAAACCACCCCTGGGGGTGCGAGATTTTACTATTTCATTTCACTTACTACTTATGTTACATTATCATTACTATTATGCCCGAAGGGGCCGTGATTATTGTTATGCCGGAAGCGGCATGCCCGAAGGGGCCATGGTTATTATTGATACCGAGCCGGAAGCGGTAGCGCCGGCGGGCCACTATTGATATTGAGCGGGAAGCGGCTGCCCGGCGGGTTATCATTATTACTACGTTTTATCGAAGCGGCCGTCCGAAGGGACTATTTCATTAGTATGTCGGAAGCGACACACGACGGGTTAGATGCGCATCCTTGCTTAAGGTGTGTGTGTTCATTTGCATTATTCACTTAAGGATTACATAGCGACCCGTATATATATATATATATATATTATGTTACTTTCGCAGGGTCATCGAATTTAAAGTATTTCTCCTCTTCTAAAGGGAACCAGGTTTTTTTACTTGTTGTCGCTTTACATACTCGCACATATTCCGTAAATGTACCCTCCTTCTTCGGGGAGCTGCGTTTTATGCCACGCTTTGTACACCCATAATATGATTTTGCTAGGAGTTGTTCCTAATTGGCGAGCTCCATCTCAGTTCGGAGTGTTGCCAGGTCGAGTACTTATGTCATGGTATTTGTACATCCTAGAGACTTTGCAGACAGTGTCCTGTGGATAGTACGTCGGGGAGCCCCCCCAATCAGTTATAGTCATGTTAAAAGAGTGTGTATTTTTTCGTATGATTTTTGGTTGGAAAAAAAGGAGGCACGTAGTTGATTGAAAAGTCTTCTTAATTTGTAATGCGAGTATCAATGATTTCTATTTGAAAAATTAACCATGTTTAAAAAGATTTTGAAATGACGCACAAATAGTAACGCGAACGTTTAAGGGTTCGCTCGACTAAAGAGTCGGTGCCCATCACACCCTAGTAAAGTCGGGGTGTGACAACTTCATTCATTTTAACACTTAGAAAATAAGAGAAGTTGAAGATTCCCTCCACCATAGCTCTCGGCCAAGAGGAGCTGAAACCAACTCCCTTTTCTAGCCCTTCCAAACTTAATTCCTTGGTGTAAACCTGTCACCACCCAACCCCGTAGGCCGTGACTAGTGCCCGATCTGGGCACCCAAACACGCCTATCAAACGCTATCACAAGGTATGTCAAACGCATCCAGGTATATAACGAGAAGCCGACAAGGCCGTGTTTCAAATTCATATAATTTCCAAAAAAATTTCTAAGTTTCCTTTGTTTTACGGACTATCCAAAATAACCCCCGCGTACGTAAAAAATACCAACAAGACCACACAGGCCATCAAAACAACATATATACATACGTGAGCCGACAAGGTTGCCACTTACGGCGAATGAAATCGCCCAAACACAATAGATACAACACAACCGTACGTAAGTAGGCACAACCCACTAACATGTCCACAGACCCCTACGTGCAGACGAATCATATGACGGGACGGGGCCCCGCCCGTACCCCCCGAGCAAACAAATATATACACCACGGACGAGTATGTACCAAAAGGTAGGCTCCGGAATAAGGAGCACTCCAAGACCGCCGATGAAAATCCTAGGCCGACGATCACCAAAATCTGTACCGCGGGCACGAAACAGCCCCCCCCGAAGAAATGGGGGTCAAGAGTGAAATATGTACTGAGTATGCAAAGTAGAAATATGCAATATATCAAATCTGAGTCATAATCGAAGCGGAAGTACAAAAAGTAAGTACATATCCAAAAAAATACCAAAACGTTTACTTATTAATAACATTTTTCTCAAGAAAACGAATTATGCATAGGACTCGTTGTCACACCACATACCGCGGTCAAAATCCGGCAAGCGCTATCACATCACATAACATACCGCGGCCAAATACCCAGCGGCAATATCGCAACATACCGCGGCCAAATACCCAGCAGCAATATCACGAACATACATACAAATACCCAACGCTATCTCACATAACATAACATACCATAACATAACATAACATACCATACCATAACATAACATAACATAACATAACATAACATACCATACCGCGGCCAAATACCCAGCGGAAATATCACATAACGGCATACAATTCATTATTACAAACCCAATAGAATAACCAAAGCGTACCAATATTTCCAACCCAAGGAAATAGTCAAATCAAATTTTCTCCGAATGTCACTCGAAAGCATATCAAACCAAACTTCAGAAATCATAATCCCGTATCAAAATCACATGCATATGAGCAAATAAATAATTAAGTTACCTTCCAGAATCCGATGACCAAATATATTTACTAACATCGGAAAGTGCAGAAACAAGTTTCGTATTTATTTGAATTAGTACACAAAAGTTACAACCTTCCGAAATCGTTCTTACGTGTCAAAATGTATTATCAAACTCAATAAAGTAGTTAAAATAACTATTTTATAGTAATCGAGCGATGGTCAAAAGTTCTCTTTCGAAATCTCGCAAATATACCAAAAGATAAGTAAAATAGTCATATTTGAAATCGGAATAATCATTACAACATTTTCTTTCAAAAATTGTCTAAATTACATAAAGGGCATCGCGGGACCCACGGACGAGTGTAGACCCGAGCTGGGCCCGCCATGGAAAACATACTCATCCTACATCATACAAACTCCTACGAAAATTTCAAAGCAATCCGAGCTTTTCTCGCGAAAGTTATGGGCGTTTGAACTTTTGGAATCGCTAAAGAATAAGCTTTAAAACCAAAAATCAGCTTTCATGAAATCTTTACAAATTATGAATTCCAAGGATATAAGGATCAATGTTATGGCATATTAGCACAAGAATACCAAGGAAACACATGCGAATCATAGACAAGCTCGGATTGCGAGAATAGAGAGTTTCTAGAGGCTGGATCATAGCCCATTTTAACTAAGGCATGCCAAAAGAAAAGGTTACTTTACATACCTCCAACGCTCTCCAATATGATCCAACTCAAGCTAAATCCAACCTATGATTCGGGCTGCCCACGATCTATAAACAAGCCATAAAATGCCAACCATTAGCTAAAGACTTTTTTGGGCATTAAATTCCAATTTCGCCCTTAATTCTCTGAAATTTGGCGCATTTCCCCGTAAATAGGCCACCCCGAGAATTTAACTCGGCCAAAACAATCAACAACAACAACAATAACCAACCTAGCAACATCAAAGCCAATCCGGAAGACAATATAACAATAATACTTCTCTTTCATCATTCAACAACATTCATAATAATTAATTAAATTGCTTACATTCAAGCCACATTATCGCTTATACATTCAATTTCCAACCCGAATCCTTACCAACAATATTCAAGAACATCCTAAAACCATTCATAATATTTCCAACAATCCAATAATTTTCTCCAAATTAGGCCGAAAATAGCCCCTAAACCGAGAGCAGCCCCTATACACATTCCTCATTTTCATGTCATGATTTGTATCACAATCCGCAATATAACAACATCATTCTCATAAAATATACAAATTACATCAACGCACAATAACCCTCAAATCAGCCCACACAATTTCAACATCTTTCTTAAGTCATTAAACGCTTATTTCCAACTAGAATTCATAACGACAACAACTAAGACGCGAAGCGATATTAATGCGATCTTCGATATACATTGGGACTATACACGGCCACATACCCACATATATACATATATTGAAAAATTTTATTCTCTTCTCCACTCTACAATAATCCAACATGATACAAGAAATTGATTCATCAATTCAATTTTCAACACACACACACACTGCACGCCCACACCCCTTACACACAACTCATATCCAACATAATATTTTTCATGATATTCATCCAATTTAACATACTACAACAAGCATACAACCTTCACAATACATAAAACATAATGAATTCTTACCTTTCTTCTTCAACTTTCCAATAGCTTAGGGTTTCCAAATATGAAAATTAGTGGGTTGATCGATCCAACGATGCTTCCACGCTACTTAGGACCTCAATATAGTGGGTTTACATCAATGGAATAATTTTGGAAGAGCTAAAAATGGGAGGTGATTTCCTCTATGGCTGGCCGTGAGCCTCCATGGGGATTTTCATTTTTTTTTTTTTCTAAGTGTGGAAATACAAAGAAGACTTGTGGTCATCTTTTAACTAATATATATGAAGTGCATTGTTGTCCCTTGGCCCACATTAATGTGTTGTTCCACTCAAAAGTTGACACAAAAATTGTGTGGGGGCCTCAATCCACTCACATGGCCAACTATGGAAAATGGATGATTTTTCAACTTTCAATTTTATCACTTTTGGTCCCAAATTTTCCTAATTGTTCCATACCAACAAATTCATACACCACTTATATCTCAAAATAAAATCGAAGGTCAAGAATCCCGACTTGTATCCCGAAATAGTTTTGTCCTCAACTAATCATAATTAATCCGGATTATTCCAATGTACTAAAATACGGGTTCTAACTGTTATGACCCGTATTTCGTACGTTTGGATAATTCGGGATAGTTGCGAGAAGTTAAAGGCAAGATTATTTCCAAAATTATTTTAATGTACAATTTGGTTATGAATATTATTGGTAGTATGTAAATGTTGGGAGAGGCCAAGGGTAAAAAGAGAAATTTATAAAATGGCCGATGAAAATAATGTGGAAGGCTAGGGGCAAATTGGTAATATTGAGGAAAGTCGAGGGGCAAAATGGGAATTTCACTAAAGGGTTCATGAAAGTTCTAAAAGGGCCTATTGGCCATGAAAAAAAAAAAGAGAAAAGAAAAGAGAAGAGATGACAAAAATAAGTCATCTTTTATTTTAGAAAGAAAAAAATTTCAAGAAAAGAAAAGGAAAATTCTAGAAAAATGTAGAGAGAGGGAATGTGCCCCTCACATGATTTGGAAGAAGATATATATATATATATATATAAGAGGGGTTCATCTTTTGAATCAAGACTTTGGAGAGAAAGAAAGAAAGGAAAAAAAAAAAAAAAAAAAAAAAAAAAATTTCGCCAAACAAGGCCAAGAGGGAGTGAAGGAGAAAAATATTTTTCTTCAAGTATTCCTACCAATTGGAGGGTCCTCTATGACATGGAAGAGTTGTTGGAGCAAGTAGAACACATATTCTTGCAAAAGTTATAATTCTAGCTAAGTGTGGAAGTTGAAGGAAAAAGGTAAGAATTCATTTTCTTTTATATGTTATGAATGGTTTGGTATGTTGTAGTATGTGGAAATGAATGGAATTCATGGAAATATGTTGTTGTTGTGGTGTGGCCGAATGGGGTGTGGTTTGACAAGCCATGGTGATTTAATTCTATTTGGTATTTTGGTTGTTGTGTTGTGGATTTTATGTTGCTAGTAAAAGCTTAATGATCTTAATGAAATTGTAGTAGTTGGAGACTTGTCTTAGAAGCTTATGTAAATTGAATGTAATGTTCTTGCATGCATGGAAGATAATGTTATTAGTGTGGTATTGTTACTATGATGTTGTTAGTATGGAGTTCATGAATTTGGAAAAAAAATGAAACGTATTGTTATTGGTTTTATTGGAGTTGGAAGGTGTTGGATGGATTAGTATGTTGATTGAATCGTTTTGAAAGTCATGTGAATTGAATTGAATTGAATTAAATTGAATTGAATAGAATTGAATGTTGAAGTGTTGCTAGAATAATTGTTGGTAATGTTGATAGTTTGGCCGGGTTGAATTCCCGGATTGTTGTTGATTAAAATTGGCCGAGTTAGATTCTCGGGGACGGTGTAATTACGGGGAGATGTGCCCGAAATTTTCGGCAGACCATAAGTAAATATGTTTGAAGGACTGAGAAAAGTATAGGGTGATGAATCTAATGATTTCGTCAATTTTCTTGAATGTAGACCAACAAGTTTGGATGGATAAGCGTAGTTAGTAAGGCGCGGCACAGGTATGTGAGGCTCGTCTCTTTTCTTCCAAGGGCATGACTCCTACGTTATAATGTCTTAAATACTTTCATATCCTCTTTGCTTGTAAAGAATAGAAGCCTATGACTCCAAAGTATAAGTCTTTTCCTAATAATTCATAATTGTTTTTCAAAGTGGCCATATTTTTCAAAAATCAAGTCTTAAAAAGGTTGAGAGCTTTTATGACTAAAACGACGAATATGATTTCATAATGACAACGATGATGTCAAATATGAGGAATTTTCTATGATGAATATGTCGAGGATATGTTCCTATCATGAATATGACTATATGATAATGATTAAGCTATTTCTTGATTTCTCAACTCTACTTATGGATAACAACTATTTTAAAGATCCCAAGTATATGAAACGATACCTTATGATCCTGTTATATGTTTTCTCATGATGTTACTCTCCATTGTTAGTCTCGCCTTATATTAATTGTCCCTTCAAGGTGAGACACGACGCCCATGGCTATTCCATAACATCATCGGAGGCTACCGACCCTACGTCACTCCGATAGATACATGACTTTCTTTGGGCTCTCCTGCATGCTTATATGATATGTATATGATATGGGGGATATGGGGAAGGGAGACATGTTGCGCTATAAGACGCATTGCCACCTGGTCAGCTGGCGTTATCATCCCGGACGCGGGATGCCCGGACGCGGGATACATGGGGGAGCCGACGTATTCGGCGCTATGACATGATATGTTCTATTTTCATATGTATACGAAAAAAAAAATGTTTTCAAAGGAAAGGATAAGCATGCATGGCATCCGCCCTAGGTGGCATTCATATGTACGGGTTACTCCTCCTTCTCGACAGTTCTAAGTTTCCATATGGTTATTGTTCACATTTATATCCCTTACTATGTTATTGTTTATGCCTTACATACTCGGTACATTGCTCGTATGTGACGCCCGGGCGCTGCGTTTCATGCCGCGGCACACTCGTACAAGTAAGAGTTATTGCGTAAGACGTTCCGGCGGAGTTGGTAAACTCCATTTGTACCGGAGTGCCGCCGAGCGATTATGCTATGTGCGGTTGTTCGAAGTTAGAGACTTTGCGGACGAGTCGTGGGTCTAGAGTGTCGGCTTTGAAAACGAGGAAGCTCGCTAGCCGACATGTTTTTATTATACATTATGTTACAAAGTCCTTACGCTTTACGGTCGTGATTAATTTGAGAAACGAAAAAAAAGGGGGTTTTGAAAGTTCTACTATGTAATTACTTTCATTTGATTTAAGAATCCAAAGAGAATATGTGTGTAACAAGAGTCCGCGGGTTCGCTCGGCTCCAAATATAGGGTCGGGTGCCCATCACACCCTGGTAAGATCAGGGTGTGACAAAGTGGTATCAGAGCAGGTCGGTCTAAGGGTTGTACGCAAAGTCGTGTCCCGGTAGAGTCTCGTTTATGGGTGTGAGGCGGCCACATTTATAAACGAGGAGGTCGCGGGGCATTTAGGAATTGTTGGCCTTCTTTCTGTCCTATGATCGTGTGATAGAGCCAAGTCCTAGGAAAATGGAATCTCCTATACAGGTTTTACCTACAACGGAAGAAAGTGAGAAGCGATACGGAAAGTTACAGGGGTAGGTATTGATATTGTCGTCTCGTCATCGAAACTGGGGTTACGGATGGCTAAGATGTGTCGTATACATGTGAATGCCTGTAAGGTATTGTTAATATTTACTGTGTGCAGACTTGAATAGTGAGAATGATAAAGGAGGCCCTACCAGAATGGGTACGTCTAAGAGGAAAAAGCACGGAAAGGAAATACGATAAACCGGCAATAAGCGAGGTGCGACGTTTCAGAAAGGTTATGGATTTGGCATGGCGATAAAGGTGCAATTACTACCCTCGGGAATCTGGAGTCCCAGGACAGGAAGTAGTCATACGCACAAGTGGGAGGTGAATATTGGGAACCGAAAAGGGTAAAACAGTAATTGTAAAAGAAGGACGTGTTACGAAAATGTCCCGGAATCTGTAAGGCTTCAATTTGCCCCAGATCAGGTAATAAAGGTCATGTGAGAGAGCGGACGCGATTATAGCAGCATTAAGGCACCGGATTCCACCAAAGTTTCGAGGTTAAGCGTGCTCAGTTGGGAGCAATTTCGGGATGGGTGACCACCCCCCGGGAAGTATGCAAGAAATTCTACATATCTAGACTTAAGAGACAAATGAGAAGTTAGGGTAGCCTAAGGGAAACTAGAGCATATGGGATGGTTGGAGACCATAAGAAGACGCGTAGGACGAGGCAGACTTGCTCGATGAAGAGACAGGAAGTGCATCACGGCCCTGGAAATTAGGATAGGCTTGAACAACGTTTAGACGTATTTTGTGGGCTAGTTGATAGTAATTATATATACATATATATGAAGGTGTAGGATACCCCATATATGATTGTATCGGTGGACATGTGAGTCCCAGCAATCGAAGCTACGATATAAAAAGGCATCAATCGAGTAAGGGTGCCGAAGTTCGAGAGACAGCAAGAGTGAATGGTACAAGTGTTGCAAAGTAAGCTGTTATTATTTCACTATAGGTGAAGATTGGAAATTTTAGTATAACGATATTTGGAAGAGAGAGAGAGAGAGAGAGTGAGTAGATGGAAAATGAAGAGATCAAGCAACGGAAGAAAGAGAAAGGTAAGAAACCTTGGTAAGTGAAGCTCCCGAAGGAAATCACCAGCGAAGCGCGAGACTATTTGAGTAAGAACTCAAAGTAGGTATGTGGAAAGAGGAAATGAGAGGAATGTATGGAATTCGAGAACTAATTGCAATAAGTAAGGCTAAAGGAATAGTCATCGCGACAAGGAAATTTGAAGTAAGAGAAGGAATGACTAGGTTTAGTGACGATGTTATAAGACTTCGGTATTGAAGGGTATATGAAGGTAATGGATCGACATTGTCGAGTGGAAGTTGAAGGTGTGGAATAAGAATTCATGTGAGGTCTGAGGGATTTGATCTTAGCGGAAATAAAATAAAATGAAGGGAACGTGCATAGGAGACCGCTCGGTTATAGCATCACAAATATAGTTAAAGACCCGATGAATAAGGATGAAGAGAGAGCGAAAATTGTAAGGATTCTGTGCTAAGAATAAAAGCAGCGGAACACTTGCGAAATATGGACGTACAACTACAGCACAGACGCGCAGTTAAAGAGGAATTATGAGTAAGTGAGTTAAGCAAGTGAAAGGACGAATAGTGGACGAAAGAGTATGGAAAAGGGGACAAAATGATGACATAGGCAGAAAGTAAAAGAAAAACTTGGGATAAGAAGTTTCGATATGTTATGTGCAGAGTTGGAAAGAGAGACGAGGAATAAGGTATAAACAAAGACTTCATAAAAAGGACTGTCGGCATATAAGGAGCCCCTTAAAGGGGGGGGGGGGGGGGGAGAACGTATTATGGGCTTCAAGTCCAAACGAAGGAAACTCATCGGCCCGGAACCAGAGTTTAAAGCATATCGGCCTTTCAAGTGAGTACGTGAAGGAAGTAGGGACGAGTTGGTGCAGTGGATTAGGAAACCTACGACATGAAATGAGGACTCGTGTAAAGACCGAGGAGTTCGACCATAAGAGAAATAAGGTAAAAGTTAAGGAGTGAGCATGAAGGAAAGGACAGTTATGAAAGAACCCCCCCCCCCCCCCCCGAGGTTCTACGAGACCCCGTAAGATCGATTGAACATTCGAGGACGAATGTTCTAAAGGGGAGGATGTTATAACCCGTATTTCGTACGTTTGGATAATTCGGGATAGTTGCGAGAAGTTAAAGGCAAGATTATTTCCAAAATTATTTTAATGTACAAGTTGGTTATGAATATTATTTATGAACATTGGTAGTATGGAAATGTTGGGAGAGGCCAAGGGTAAAAAGAGAAATTTGCAAAATGGCCGATGAAAATAATGTGGAAGGCTAGGGGCAAATTGGTAATATTGAGGAAAGTCGAGGGGCAAAATGGGAATTTCACTAAAGGGTTCATGAAAGTTCTAAAAGGGCCTATTGGCCATGTGAAAAAAAAAAAGAGAAAAGAAAAGAGAAGAGATGACAAAAATAAGTCATCTTTTATTTTAGAAAGAAAAAAATTTCAAGAAAAGAAAAGGAAAATTCTAGAAAAATGTAGAGAGAGGGCATGTGCCCCTCACATGATTTGGAAGAAGATATATATATATATATATATATATATATATATATATATATATATATATAAGGGGGTTCATCTTTTGAATCAAGAATTTGGAGAGAAAGAAAGAAAGAAAGAAAGGGAAAAAAAAAAAAAAAGGGGAATTCGGCCAAACAAGGCCAAGAGGGAGTGAAGGAGAAAAATATTTTTCTTCAAGTATTCCTACCAATTGGAGGGTCCTCTATGACATGGAAGAGTTGTTGGAGCAAGTAGAACACATATTCTTGCAAAAGTTATAATTCTAGCTAAGTGTGGAAGTTGAAGGAAAAAGGTAAGAATTCATTTTCTTTTATATGTTATGAATGGTTTGGTATGTTGTAGTATGTGGAAATGAATGGAATTCATGGAAATATGTTGTTGTTGTGGTGTGGCCGAATGGGGTGTGGTTTGACAAGCCATGGTGATTTAATTCTATTTGGTATTTTGGTTGTTGTGTTGTGGATTTTATGTTGCTAGTAAAAGCTTAATGATCTTAATGAAATTGTAGTAGTTTGAGACTTGTCTTAGAAGCTTATGTAAATTGAATGTAATGTTCTTGCATGCATGGAAGATAATGTTATTAGTGTGGTATTGTTAATATGATGTTGTTAGTATGGAGTTCATGAATTTGAAAAAAAAAGGAAACGTATTGTTATTGGTTTTATTGGAGTTGGATGGATTAGTATGTTGATTGAATCGTTTTGAAAGTCATGTGAATTGAATTGAATTGAATTAAATTGAATTGAATTGAATTAAATGTTGAAGTGTTGCTAGAATAATTGTTGGTATTGTTGATAGTTTGGCCGGGTTGAATTCCCGGATTGTTGTTGATTAAAATTGGCCGAGTTAGATTCTCGGGGACGGTGTAATTACAGGGGAGATGCTGCCGAAATTTCGGCAGACCATAAGTAAATATGTTTGAAGGACTGAGACAAGTATAGGGTGATGAATCTAATGATTTCGTCAATTTTCTTGAATGTAGACCAACAAGTTTGGATGGATAAGCGTAGTTAGTAAGGCGCGGCACAGGTATGTGAGGCTCGTCTCTTTTCTTCCAAGGGCATGACTCCTACGTTATAATGTCTTAAATACTTTCATATCCTCTTTGCTTGTAAAGAATAGAAGCCTATGACTCCAAAGTATAAGTCTTTTCCTAATAATTCATAATTGTTTTTCAAAGTGGCCATATTTTTCAAAAATCAAGTCTTAAAAAGGTTGAGAGCTTTTATGACTAAAACGACGAATATGATTTCATAATGACAACGATGATGTCAAATATGAGGAATTGTCTATGATGAATATGTCGAGGATATGTTCCTATCATGAATATGACGATATGATAATGATTAAGCTATTTCTTGATTTCTCAACTCTACTTATGGATAACAACTATTTTAAAGATCCCAAGTATATGAAACGATACCTTATGATCCTGTTATATGTTTTCTCATGATGTTACTCTCCATTGTTAGTCTCGCCTTATATTAATTGTCCCTTCAAGGTGAGACACGACGCCCATGGCTATTCCATAACATCATCGGAGGCTACCGACCCTACGTCACTCCGATAGATACATGACTTTCTTTGGGCTCTCCTGCATGCTTATATGATATATGTATATGATATGTATATGATATGGGGGATATGGGGAAGGGAGACATGTTGCGCTATAAAGACGCATTGCCACACAGTCGGTGGCGTTATCATCCGCGGATGCCGCGGGATACATGGGGGAGCCGACGTATTCGGCGCTATGACATGATATGTTCTATTTTCATATGTATACGAAAAAAAAATGTTTTCAAAGGAAAGGATAAGCATGCATGGCATCCGCCCTAGGCGGCATTCATATGTACAGGTTACTCCTCCTTCTCATGACAGGTTCTAAGTTTCCATATGGTTATTGTTCACATTTATATCCCTTACTATGTTATTGTTTATGCCTTACTTACTCAGTACATTGCTCGTACTGACGCCCCTTTTCGTGGGCGCCGCGTTTCATGCCGCGCGGTACACTCGGACAAGTAAGAGTTATTGCGAGAAGACGTTCCGGAGTTGGTGACTCATTTGTACCGGGAGGCCGCCGAGCGCATTATATACGCCGTGCGGTTTGTTCGAAGTTAGAGAGACTTTGCGAACAAGAGTCGTGGGTCTAGAGTGTCGGCTTTGAAAACGAGTGCCCGTTAGCCGACATGTTTTTATTATACATTATTTTACAAAGTCCTTACGCTTACAGACTGTGATTAATTTGAGAAACGAAAAAAAAAAGGGGTTTTGAAAGTTCTACTATGTATTTTACTTTCATTTGATTTAAGAATCCAAAGAGAATATGTGTGTAACAAGAGTCCGCGGGTTCGCTCGGCTCCAAATATGGGGTCGGGTGCCCATCACACCCTGGTAAGATCAGGGTGTGACACTAACATCCTCCCCTCCTTTAGAACATTCGTCCTCGAATGTTATATTAACCTTACGGGTCATACAAACAATTTTTGGGAGTTTCTTTAACAACTATCGCAAACAAATTAGATACATCAATCAAAGATAACCAATCAAAGAGTTTAAATTACCCGGACCCGTCCGGTGGCGCCTCTTCGATCCCCGACCGCGGGTCAATATATATATATATATATATATATATATATATATATCGATATATATATATATATATATATATATATATGTCGGCGTGCCCGCCCCATACGGGCACATAGATACGGAAGGGAAGACGAACCGGCAATCCACCCAGTATAGGGCCGAGCTATTCCCCCGCACCGCTCCCGAGTGGACACCTATAGTTATGTTGTGTCGGTAGTTAAGCAAGCACCCGTAGCACGATAACATTCTCCCGAATTATTCCCACGGCCGAGGACATCGGGGCCGGGGTCTAGTCCACCGGGCCGGGAACCCGTCCACCGTGACAAATCCGAGTTGCAAACGGATGGCTTATACCCCGCACACCGGGCTCCAACCGGAACCGCGGGGGTGTAGTCCGCGCCGTCGGGGGTATAACGAAGCCGACGAGGCCGCCAAATTTATATAATTTCGAATATGCCGCGCGAGTTTCCTTTGTTTTACGAACTATCCAAAATCTTGGCACGCGACGGCATACCAACAAAGGCCACACGAGCCAACAAAACGGTCCATTCATATCATATGTGGGCCGACAAGGCTGCCACGGCGAATGGGGCCCCGTCCAAACCGACATATACAAACTCGGCCCAACAAGTAGGCACAACCCACAAACGTGCCCCACGGACCTCCTAAACGGTGCATCCGGGACGGGGCCCGCCCGTGCCTCTGCCGAATATATACAATGCAACGAACGAATATATACCAAAAGTGGGCTCCGAATAAGGGAGCACTCGAATAGCGAAAGAAGGTGTCCTAAACCGGCGGATCACCCCCGCCCTCGGGCGTGAGCGCGGCCCAGAAGAAATCGGTATCTATGTCTCGGCTATGCAAAGCGAGAAAATGTAGTATACAAATACGGAGTCACGGGAAATAGAGGTACGAAAGTAAATGCGTTTCCAAAATATCAAAATGTTACTTCAAAATATAAATCATGCATAGCACCGGATATGGTCGCTCGAGGGCCATAACCTCGGGCTATAACACCGAGAGAAAGTTTCAAATCTCCGAATCTCGAGGCATCACAAATCATACATTCGGCATATCGCCACATCGTGCAATCCAAGAAAAAGACCACCCGGCCCTCGGCTATAGACGTGGTGCACCATGAACACGGCACTACTAGACACGATTCGTGGCAATGCCGCAGACAACGGACGATACCCTCGGGACTCGGATATATATATATATATATATATATATATATATATATATATATATATATATATATATATATATATATATATATATATATATATATATATATATATATATATATATATATATATATATATATATATATATATATATATATATATATATATATATATATATATATATATATATATATATATATATATATATATATATATATATATATATATATATATATATATATATATATATATATATATATATATATATATATATATATATATATATATATATATATATATATATATATATATATGGGCATATATATATATATATATATATATATATATATATATATATATATATATATATATATATATATATATATATATATATATATATATATATATATATATATATATAGTCACATCAACATATGAATATCAAGAAACCCCCCCCCCCCCCCCCCCCCCCCCCCCCCCCCCCCCCCCCCCCCCCCCCCCCCCCCCCCCCCCCCCTATATATATATATATATATATATATATATATATATATATATATATATATATATATATATATATATATATATATATATATATATATATATATATATATATATATATATATATATATATATATATATATATATATATATATATATATATATATATATATATATATATATATATATATATATATATATATATATATATATATATATATATATATATATATATATATATATATATATATATATATATATATATATATATATATATATATATATATATATATAATATATATATATATATATATACCATATATATATATATATATATATATATATATATATATATATATATATATATATATATATATATATATATATATATATATATATATATATATATATATATATATATATATATATATATATATATATATATATATATATATATATATATATATATATATATATATATATATATATATATATATATATATATATACGACCCCCCCCCCCCCCCCCTCCTAGTGCCCGATTCGCACCCAAACACGCCTATCAAACGCTATCACAAGGTATGTCAAACGATCCAATATAATTCACATTCTACAATGCCGTGTTTCAAATTCATATATACAAGTTACATTAAACGTGCAGTAATCTCCAATTGTTTTACGATTATCCAAATAACCCCGCGAGTAATAAAATACCAACAAGACACACAACGGCGGCATCAAAACAACATATATATACAGCGATATTCATTCGTTCATTCGCCCAAACACAATAGATACAACACATTTTTTCGAGCGCACAACCCACTAACATGTCCATATATGGATGAATCATATGACGGACGCCAGTTCTTCCCGCCGTACCCCCCGAGCAAACAAAATATACACCACGGACGAGTATGTACCAAAAGGTAGGTCTTGCACGGCTGAGCACTCCAAGACCGCCGATGAAAATCCTAGGCCGACGATCACCAATAACATACTACAACAAGCCTGAAACCTTTATAACCGAAGAAAGGGGGTCGTATGAAATCTTACCGAGTATGCAAAGTAGAAATAGGCAATATATCAAGGATGAGTCATAATGGGTTGATCGTACAAAAAGTAAGTACATATCCAAAAAAATACCAAAACGTTTACTTATTAATAACATTTTTCTCAAGAGCTAAAAATGGGAGGTGATTTTTCTTGTTCTTAGCGGCCGCAGCCTCCATGGGGGTTTTCGCCTTTTGCTCTTTTTTTCTAAGTGTTGAAATACAAAAGAAGACTTGTGGTCATCTTTAACTAATATATGAAGTGCATTGTTTTCCCTTGGCCCACATTAATGTGTTGTTCCACTCAAAAGTTGACACAAAAATTGTGGGCCTCAATCCACTCACATGGCCAACTATGGAAAATGGATGATTTTTCAACTTTCAATTTTATCACTTTTGGTCCCAAATTTTCCTAATTGTTCCATACCAACAAATTCATACACCACTTATATCTCAAAATAAAATCGAAGGTCAAGAATCCCGACTTTGTATCCCGAAATAGTTTTGTCCTCAACTTATCATAATTAATCCGGATTATTCCAATGTACAAAAATACGGGTTCTAACAAAACCCACTATATTAAGGTCCCTAAGTGGCGTGGAAGTGTCGTTGGAGCGATCAACCCATTAGTTCTCATCCTTGGGAAAACCCTAGGCTATTGGAAGGTTGAAGAAGAAAAGGTAAAAATTGATTATGTTTATATGTTTGTAGAGGTTGTATGTATGTTGTAGTATGCTAATTGATGGAAAATCATGAAATATGGAATGTCGAAGTGAGTTGTGTGTGTGGTGTTCTGAACCGTGTAGTGTGTGTGTGTGTTGTGTTGCATTGAAGTGATGAATTAATGTTTAGTTATATATTATGATCATGGTAAGGTGAAGAACGATTGAGAATTATCCATATATGTATATGTGTAGTGTTGGTCGAAATGGGTCATGTTATATGACAATGAACTAATCGATATCGCTAATGTTTTAGTCGCCGCTGTGAATTCTATGTTGGAAATGAATGTTTATTAACTCAAATTGAGGTTGTGATTGCTATGGCTGAATTGAGATTATTGCACATTTAATGTAAATTTTATATTGATGATAATAGCATTGTTAGAATGTGAATTGTGGATACAAATCATGATTTGAAACGAAACGGTTTGGCTGAGGCTCTCGTTTGGGGTCAAGCTACCGCTTTGGGGAAAATTTTGGATTGTTGGAAATGTTGTATGAATTGCTTAGAATGTCTTTAAATATTGTTGGTATACGGGTTCTAGTTAGTATGTGAATGTATAAGCGTCGATTCGGCTTCAAGGTAAGCCGTTGAATCGAATTCATTAATGTCACGTAACGATGGAAAAGAGAGTTATTACTGTTGTTTTGTCTTTCGATTGATTATTAATGTTGTTAGGTTGGTTGTTGTTGTTGTTGTTGATTGATTTGGCCGAGTTAAATTTCGGGGTGGCCTTATTTATTGGGAAATGCCGCCCAAATTTCTCGTAATTAAGCGGCGAAATCGAATTCTAATGCCGAAAAGTCTTTTAGCTAATGTTTGGCATTTTATGGCTTTGTTATAGATCGGGCAGCCCGAATCATAGGTTGGATTTAGCTTGAGTTGATCATATTGGAGAGCGTTTGAGGTATGTAAAGCGTAACCTTTCTTTTTTTTTTGGCATGCCTTAGTTAAAGTAGGCTATGATACGAGCCTCGAGGAAACTCTATTCGCAATCCGCGCATGTTTATGAATCGCACTTGTTCCTTGGCATTCTTATGTTGACATGACAAAACATTGATCCTTATGTTCTTGGAATTCATAAGTTATAAAGATTACATGAAAGCCGATTTTTGGTTTTAAAGCTTATTCTTTAGCGAAATTTCAAACGCTCATAACTTTCACAAAAGCCCTGATTGCTTTGAAATTTTCGTAGAAGATTGTATGATGTTAGACGAGTATGTTTTCCATAGGCTGGGCCGGGTCTCCACCCGTCCGTGGGTCCCGCGACGCCCCTTTTATGTGAATTCGATAACTTTGAAACAAAAAGTAATAATTATTATTCCGATTTCCAAATATGACTATTTTACTTATCTTTTGGATTATGACAATGATTTTATTTAAAAGATTTTTATACGTAACAGATGTCAAAAATTCTATTGATCGTTCCCCAGGACGTTCAAGGAAACTTGAGGACTATTATCCCCATTTCAAGTACGGTCACTTTTTCTTTTTAGTTTATAAAATGATTTAAACATAGATGACCGTAGACACCCCCGGGGGGAG
>NW_026727838.1:0-29749 GCF_029784015.1 Lycium ferocissimum | reverse complement strand
TGATTCGCATTTGTTCCTTGGCATTCTTGTGTTGATATGACAAAATATTGATCCCTTTGTCCTTGGAATTTATAAGTTGCAAAGATTACACAAAAGCTGATTTTTTTTAAAAAGAGTTATTCTTAAACGATTCAAAAATTACAAGCGCTCATAACTTTCACAGAAAAGTTCGGATTGCTTTGAGATTTTTGTAGGAGATTGTATGATATAGAATGAGTATGTTTTTCATAGGCGGGCCCAGTTCGGGTCTACTCCCGCCTGTGGGTCCCGCGACGTTCCTTTATGTAATTTTGACAACTTTTGAAAGAGAATGTTGTAATTATTATTCCGATTTCAAATATGACTATTTCACTTATCTTTCGGATTATGATAATGATTTTATGCATATGATTCCTCACGACTCCACTCGTGCGTTACGTTATATCTTTCGCGGTCCCGGGCAGTTTCGTTGTCGTGCGCATTATGATATACTCCGGTGTTATGCTGTGTTTATGGTTCACCGAGATCCTCGCTCGAGGGCCGGGTTCCACTTATATTTGGCGTTATGCTGTGTTTGGCGTTAGGCTGTGTTGTGATATGTGACGGGGATTCGGAGATTTGAAACTTTCTAGTGTTATGCTGTGTTATGGCGCCATTGACAGGCGAGCGACCATATTTCCTGTGCCCTATGCATGATTATATTTTGAAGTAACATTTTGATATTTTGGAAATGCATTTACTTTCTGTACCTCTATTTCGATCATGACTCGTATTTGTACACTACATTTTCTCGCTTTTGCATATTCGATACATATTTCGCATCGACCCCTTTCTTCGGGGTCGCGTTTCATGCCGCAGTATAGATGCACGCTTGGTGATCCACGTGTTTAGGACACCCTCTTCTGCTATTTGGAGTGCTCCTCTCATTCCGGAGCTTAGATTTTGGTATATATTTGTTCGTGCATTTGTATATATTTGTTCAGGGGTACGGCGGGGCCCTGTCCCGTCATATGATTTTGTCTGTCTGTTTAGAGGTCTGTGGACATTTTTGTGGGTTGTGCCTACTTTTGTACGGTTGTGTTTGTATATGTTGTGTTTGGGCGATTCCGTTCCCCGCCGCGGCGACCTTGTCGGCCCGCGTATGTATATATGTTGTTTTGTTGGCCCCGTGTGGCCTTTGTTGGTATTTTACGTGCGTGTGGTTATTTTGGATAGTCGGTAAAACAAAGGAAACTCGCCGAAATTTTTTGGAAATTATATAAATTTGAAACTCAGCCTTGTCGGCTTCTGTTATATACCGGGATGTGTTTGATATAATCTGAGGCAGTGTTTGGTAATTGTGTCTGTATAAGCCATCTGTGTGTGGCCCCGTTTGATAGGTGTGTTTGGGTGCCCAGATCGGGCACTAGTCACGGCCTACGGGGTTGGGTCGTGACAGTATGTCTGACCGTATGTTTGGTCCAATGAAGTTCCCCATTCTGGGCAGAACATACGGCCTAACATACGGCCAGTATGTTTAATACGGTCCGTATGTTGGACCGTATGTTGCCCAACTTTCTGAAATTCGTTCTCGTCGACTCGTTTGATCTCCAATCCTTATGGGACCTTCTTAACACTTGTTTACCACATCATTAGTAATCCCAGGGATGTTACAACTCTCCTTCAAGACATCACGACGTCATCATCAGTTCGGTACTCGTAAATCTTTCTCAATACATAACGTATACCTTGCCTTTCTTGGCAACCTTTCTTCTCTTACTTCGAATGTCTTTGAAATCTCAATTAGGATCATCAAATGCTATTTCTTACTTATCGAAGCATCGTATACGTCGTACCCTTCGTTAGTCTATTCGCTGTGCACGAACGAAAATTTTTTCGAGGTATAACACCTCAGTTATTGTCGATTCAGAATTTCCCATCCTCTCTTCCTTGTTACTCAAGCATGATCGATTGTTTAATTAGTATCTTATGTAATGACCCGTTCTGTTGTTTTTGTGTTACCAACCCTTTTGATCCCTTTCCTAGATTTATTAGCTTATATTTGACCCGCGGGGACTGTTGGCATGCTTCCCGAGGTAATCGAATATGATTTGGGGGATCTTTTGGATATTTAGGCTTAAAGAGAAAAGGAGTTAACTCAAAGTTGACTTTTGGGTAGACGGACCTTTTCAGAAATCCATCGATTCCGAGAGTTCCGAATGGTCAATTAGAACTTGTGTGCATATTTGGTTCGGTTCCCAACGCACTCGGGTGCATTTTGGGACTTCGGTTGGAAAGTTGGAATTGAGGTATAGGGGGTTGACTCGGTCAACGAGACCTCCGTTGGGAATTTTGAGGCCACAAATGCGTTCATAGCGTGTTTCTATGTGGGTATCTGTGTGTGGTTTGTGAGCATTTGGCCTCGGGTATTAGTCGGGATTTCGGATTGAGATTGTGAGTATTTTTTAGGGGAAATCTGGTGCTGGTGTCCACTTTGGCTGCACCTTTACCGCCTTAGCGGTACCACCGAAGTGGCGGGATAGGCCACCACAGAGGCCAAGTGCATTTGCGGGCAGACCGTGACGGCGGTGTGAGAGACCGTCGAGGCGGAACCTTGCAAGTCCCGCTGCCGCCGAAATGGTATCGAGCTTGGTTATTTCATTAATTGTGTATTAAAAGCCCTTAGTCCCTTATTTATTACTATTATGAAATCTGAGATATTGGGAGCAAATCTAGGGTATTGTTGGAGGAGATTCTTAGTTGTAAGTCCTTCTAATCCCTTTACTATCAATTGTCCTTAATTACCTTAGAATCCATTATCTTGATAGTCATTAAGGGGTTTAATGAGTTATTCTTTCTAGGTTCTAAATCATGATTCGTTGGTTGTTAGCTACGTTAAGCATGGAATTGATGATTAGAATCCTTTTTTTCATAACTTTTTCCTAAGTAGTAGCTAATTTACGGCATTGGAAGTAACGACTTATATCCAAATTTGAGGGTTTTACCTAGAATCCGAAATTGAGTGAATTGTTGATGCTTTGATACTGATGGGAATTGATCACCTAGAGCTTTAATTTCATGTTGGAACCTTTATATTTCTAATTTCGCCCTTCTAGTTCATAAACCCTATTCCATAGGTTGGGGATTTAGGTATTGAATAGAAGTAGGGTTCATTTGATGTTCTTCTTGATTCTAATTTCTTGATTCGAATGTGCCTAGACTTTCTTTATCTTGAGGCTCAAAGGAAAGGGAAGTCTAAAGAGTGATTGATGGTGATACTATAGTTTGGCTTTCCAGGTCGGTTACGGTTTACCCTATGGTGAGACTTCATTTAGCGGAGCATATATTTAGACGATATTGTCGGAGAAAGCATGTCAACCGTGGGGTATAAAGTTAGGCTGGATATTGTCTTAGGTTGGGCCCTGTTGTGTGACTAGGGTTAGCCACCCGTTGTGTTGCGAGTTATCTTATTCTATTGGTGATGGCTTGATGCCATGTCGAGGTAGTAAATATTCGAGACTATTAATATATCTTTACTATGGTTTTGTAGCATCTTACTTGTTGACATTTGATACGAGGATAGTGTTCTGTTATGGCTTATTGTGTAGCCTTTTACATGATATTATTGGTGTTCCCTTGCGTCGTACTTGTGATATTCACTTGCTTATTGACATTGAACTCATACATTGAATGCATTCTCATCCTTCATGATATATTGTTGATATATTGATGATACTTGAGGAAACACTGTTATGAGCTGGGGTCAGTTGGATGAGAGTGACGTGAGGACCGATATCCGATGGTTGTCCCGGAATTGAGGTTGTGCCTAGCGATTGTCGAGGTTGTTGCCGGAACCGTGAGGTAGCGGTTGTCGAGGTTTGTACCGGAATCGTGAGGTACCTAGACTTTGCGTGTCCCCCATGGGTTGTGCTACAGATATGTGATGTTCCATTATCGGAGTACATGTGTACAAATCATTGCATTGCTTTCACATTCCATACATTATTGCATTGCATTGCACCATGGCTTTTATTGTGATATTCTTGTGATGCATTTGTGATTCTACGGATTCAGACTGAGCATTGAGACTAGATGCAATTGGGTTTAGATGCTATAACATAGGTGATGACGCGTATTTGGATCCTGGCTCGTGTTTTACTTATACCTTGTTGATTTACCTGTTTATCTTACTTTATTGACTTGATATGTGTTAGCTAAACTTAGTCAGCCTATAATACCTACCAGTACTTGTTGTTTTTACTGACCTGCACTTGCTGAATTCTTTTATGAATGCAGAGTTCCAGGTAGGATCGATCTCTGTTTCTCGTGGCTGATAGCGGATCAAAATTATGGCTTAGAGTTTTACAGGGTGAGCACGGGGGACGTCCGCTGCCTTGGAGATTCTTCCTTTATCTATGTCTTATTTCATATTCCGAGACATATTCAGAATTTTGATGTATTTTGTTTCTTTCAGACTTTTAGAATCTAGTTAGATGCTCTTGTATGGTTAGACCAGACTCTGGGTGGATTTGATGTACTTCCTTACTTTTGCATATTTCTATATAATTTTCGTCAGACTTACGTGATTTTTATCTCTCCCGCTTGTTTATTTGTTTATTCATGACTTTGAAATTTTTTGGATAAGGTTTGCCTACTGAGGTGGGAAAGGTAGGTGCCTGCGGGACTTAGCTAAATTTTGTCATAACAAAGACCTTTATTTACTTATGGCATTGCATTAAATTTCATACTTCTATGTCCTTATGATTTTGTGCTGACAGTCTATTATTACATTATTCATCTCCTATAATTGTGTTGTGCTATGTGAGGTGTTGGCTAATATGAAAGTAAGTGTAAGAACGAATTAGTAAGGGGTAGACTTATGCTTTGAGTCTGCTGGACTCAAAGAGTCCCATGATTGGTGGATGTGTGGTGAGTATGTTCCTTGGATGCATCTTATCTTAGTCAGTGAACTGGATAGAAAGCTCTAAGGCTAAAAATCAGGAATTAGACGCTAGTGTAAATGAGGGTATAATACTTACTTAATTGACCTAAGGGAATACGAAATAGGACTACTTTTAACTAGTCGGATAAGCAGTAATACTGTGGGAAACAAGAGGACCGAAATATCTGGGAGTAGAGAGGTGAGTTTGTGTATTGGGAATCTTGAGGGCGTTCGTTGACTTGTCTGCATATCTCATTGATTTTATATTGTGCTGCGTGAACTAATCTTAGTCGACCTATGATGCTTACCAGGACGTGTGGTGTATTGATACTACTCTTGCTACATCTTTTTTGTCACGGCCTACCCTGGGTAAGGCGTGAGTAGCACCCGGGGCCCTACGGGCACTGAGCGAACCAAGCTGTAACTCGTATCTTCAATTTATCAAATGACAATATCCGACCAAAAAGACTAAAGGAGAACGTAGTATCTTGCATATGAAGGTGTACAATGGACCCATGAAGCTGACATAACTACAGGCAAAACATAACTAAACAACATACAGGAGACTATCTGCAGAGCGTTTATGAACATGACTGAAGTACAGAAGTCGGGATAGGGCCCCCGACATACCCTTAATAGAAAATACATATACAAACCCAGACTTGGCAATGCTCCAGGAAGAAGTGTAGCCCACCAAGCAAAACTAGTACCTGAAAGCAGCCTACTGTGGAGGGTCTGCGTCTCGTCGGTCTATAGCCGTGGGCATGAACACAGCGTCCATAAGAAGGGATGTCAGTACGAACAATGTACTGAGCATGTAAGGCATGAATAGCGACATAATAAGAGATATGAAGCATAATATGCGATAAAGAGATAACCTGTATGTTTAATTCCCTTGTAAGGCGAATATCAAGCATGGTTGGCTTTTTATTAGAAAAACATTTCTCATACATATATACACAAAAATAGTAATGATGCGGAACGTGCAGCCCGATCCATAAATAGATTATATTGCCGCGGAACGAATGGCCCGATTCATAAATATATTATTGTTATATCCGGCATTTTTGTATATTTGGAAAGTTCGGAATAATCTTTGCTTGTAAGAAATAAGGCCATATTTGGATTTTTTCTAGTATCAATGTGTCGGTTATGGAAATATTGGTGCGGAATTTTCGAGGAAGGTTAAGGACAAAAATCGGAATTTTGGAAATTTGTTTCATGAAATTACAAACTTAGCCAAAGTGTTGGGCCAAAAAAAAAAAAGGAAAATCAAGGCCCAAGGTAATAGGGTGGCCGGCCATAGAGGGAAATGGGCTAGGCCCATGACATGGCCATATTAAGTAAATAAAAGAGAGGAAAGGGCCATTAGTATTCAAGAAACTTCAAGAGAAATTGAGAGAAAAAAAGGAGAAGAGGTCACGGCCAAGGAGAAAGAAGAGGAAAAAAAAAAAGAAAAAAAATCCCTAGCCTTCTACTTTGATCCAAAAATCCTATTCTTGTTGAATTCTTGTCAAGTTAGGGACGCTCTCCGACGTGATATAATTAGTTTAGCGAGAGGGCGACGTTTGCGACAAAGTTGAAATTGAAGAAAAAGGTAAGATTTCTATGTTTTTATGTTATGGGACAAGTTTGTATGTTACAAGGATTGGAATTGAATAAGAAGTATTAAATTGTGGTGTGTGTGTGTGATGGTGGTGCATGGCCGTGAGCCATGTTGGTGTGGAGGGGGAGGAATTCAAGTTTCATTAGTTTGTTAATTATGTTGTTGTAACCTTGGTGATGTAAATAAAGGTTTAATGATTTGAAATGGCATTGAAATGGGTTGTATGCTATTAAGGGAAATTATGTGATTTTCATGCGATTTTTATATAGTTATGAAAGTAAGGATTTGAACGTGAATTATAGTATTGTTGATGAGTTTGAAAGGAAAACGATGCGACTTAGTAGTTTTGCCGCAATTGTGGGAGTTTCGGATAGAATATGGAATCGGCGGGAATGCTTGAATTCTTGTATATTGCTTGGGATGCTATTGAGATATGTTTGAATAATCTTGAATTAGATAATAAATATGAGAAATGTTGATATTAATTTGATAGTATGAAGTAGGGATGGAAGCTATTGAATTATGAAGAACAGAAGACTATCTATGTCATAAGGCATTTTGTGATTGTTGTTGCTGGTATTGTGTTGTTAAATTGGCCGAGTTGAATCCTCGGGACGTATATATATATAGGGGAAGTCTTGACGGAATTTCCATAAACAAGCGCTACTTTCAGATTTAGCCTTAAAGCTTATAAATGACAATTGGTAAATGTGACCAATTGCAGATCTTGGAGGAAACGGGAATTGAGTTTTGACGAGCTTAAGGAGCGCGTAAGGTATGTAAAGCTCACCCTTTCCTTCCTGAGGCATGTCTTAGGTATACTAGGTTTGGATAGCGGCCTCGGGGGTCGTTCTGTTCACAGAAATCCGAGTTTGATTTTGGTTACTATTCATTCAAGATAATTGAAGTACTTTCCTTACTTTTGTTGGAAAAATGCTTACACTTTCATAACTTTTTCAAATGAGCTCGGATCGCCTCGAAACTTTCATGGATGCTTCCATAGGGTTCAATATTCGTAAAAATTATGTATGCCACCTTGATTTGACCGAGGTGGGCTCGCTAGCCCCGAGACCTCTTTTAAATGATCTATTGGGATTATTTGGTTTTGTGTTAAGAGAAAACTTTTAACCATTGCTCCGACTATTATAATGTAATTATTTTAACTATTTCATTGAGTTGATGATACATTTTGACATAAGAACGATTTCGTGAGGCCGTAGTTTGGTACACTAATTCGATGAATCGGAACTTGTCTCTACACTTGCCGATGTTAATAAATATATTTGGCCATCGGATTCGGGAAGTTAACTCAACCATTTAATTGTTCATTGCGTGTGATGCTACCGCTGGATACTTGACCGCGGTATGCCTGTTATTGACCGCTGGATACTCGACCGCGGTATGTGGGTACTATTGACCGCTGGATTCTCGGCCGCGGCCTACATGTGTGTATATTATATGGTATGCTATATTGGGATAGCCTGGACTTGGAACCAATTACTGGTTAATATTAGCTCACAAAAATTAGTTCATTTTATCTACATTTTTTTTCGCACTCCTTGTTCTGGTTATGACTATGTTTTACTGTTTCCGCTTTGCATACTCAGTACATATTCCGTACTGACCCCCTTTCTCGGGGGTCGCGTTTCATGCCCGTGTACGCGCGCCACTTGGTGATCCGCCAGTTTAGGTCACCCTCTCTGCTGTTGAAGTGCTCCTTTATTTCCGGAGCCCGTATTTTGGTATATACCTTTCTGTTGTACATGTTTGTCTATTCAGGGGTACGGCGGGGCCCTGTCCCGTCATATGATTCTGTCTGTCTGTGTAGAGGTCCGTGGACATGTTTGTGGGTTAGGGTCATTCTGTACAGATGCATGTATATATGTTGTGTTGTTGGCCACGGTGGCCTTTGTTGGTATTTTCTGCGTGCAGGTTAATTTTGGTTAGTAAGAAAAACAGAGGAAACTCTGCCCGAATTTTTCTAAATACTTGAGTTACTAATTTTGGAATTTTTTGGTACGTACGGTGCCTGGTATATGTCGGGCGCTAGTCACGGCCTACGGGGTTGGGTCGTGACAAAAGTGGTATCAGAGCGGTTCGTCCTCGGAATGTCCACAGACCGTGTCTTGTAGAGTCTTGTTTATCGGTGTGTTGTGCACCACATCTATAAACAGGAGGCTACAGGGCATCTAGGGTGTTACTTTTCTTTGGATCTTGGATCGTGCGATAGAGCTGTACTATTAGGATGACTCTTTTCTGATCGGTTGTTGTATTTTTCAGTAATGCCTCCGAAGAAGACGACGGCTGCCCAGAAGGGCAAAGCGGTGCCAGAGACAGGAGAGGCTAGCCGGGCCCAGAGGGTTACTAGGGCCCGCGCCCAGACCATGCCCGATGTTGTGCCCCAGTCAGAGGGTTCTACTGTGCCACTACCGGAGGGGCCAGGAGCAGCTCCACCATTAGCCCCGGAGGCCCCAGCTCCCCAACCAGAGACTGAGAGCAGGACTTTGAGGGAGGCCGTGCAGCTGTTAACGACGATAGTGGCAGGACAGACTCGCGGACGCGAGCTGGTGGGTGGTGATACGGACAGACGCGACAGTCTGAGGGTCCGCGACTTCCTAACATGTAGTCCCCCAGAGTTTTTCGGGTCCAAGCCCGACGAGGACCCCCATGACTTTATCAGGCAAATGCAGCGTTCGCTGAACCTGGTCGTGGGCTTCAGAGACCGAGTCTGTTGAGCTAGCTTCACATAGACTACGGGATGTCGCTCTCAATTGGTATGAGTCTTGGGGACTATCTAGGGGTGAGAGTGCTCCCCCAGCCACGTGGGACGAGTTTACAGCTGCTTTTCTCCGACACTTTTTGCCCCCGGAGTTGCGGAGGGCGAGAGTTGATAGATTTTTACAGATACGGCAGAGGGGTCGGAGTGTTCGTGAATATAATTTGGAGTTTGATTCCCTGGCACGACATGCACCTGCTATAGTGGCGGATATGGCCGACCGGATGCATCGATATGTGATAGGGTTGGACCGCTACTTGATTGATAGTTGCATGGCGATGGCGTCACAGACGGATATGGACATCGCCCGGTTACAGGCTTACGCCCAGGGGATGGAGGACCGGCATCGAGCAGATCAGTCCTTCAGAGATTATGACAGGAGGCCGCCCAAGAGGGCTAGGACCGCTGGGTATTCTGGGGATTCACGAGGCGGGCAGCCTCCGCAGCAGCAGAACAGATACCCTCCCCAGCCAGCGCAGAGTATGCCCCCACAGTTTATCGGTTGGAGCCCAGATGGTATGGGGTATCCAGAGACAGGCCAGAGCTCCCGGGCTTCGGGATTGCAGGTGGACCCAGATTTTAGCCAGCCGAGGCCACCCCTACCCCGATGTCCTCACTGTAGGAGGCGTCACCCGGGAGGGGAATGTCGTCATGCCACGGGTGCTTGCTTTACCTGTGGCCAGCAGGGCCACTATATGAGAGATTGCCCACTCAGGGGTAGTGCAGGGGGAGCGACTCGACCCACCGGTCGGTTCCGGTTCGTCTTCACCTTCGTAGCTATGCGCCCGATGGGGCGAGGTATACCGACACCGCCCGGCCGTGGAGAGGCCGTGGCGGAGCCCCCGCCCGGCGGTCCATCGAACCGCCTATATGCGTTGACCCGTGGACAGGATCAGGAGGCGCCACCAGACGCGGGTACAGGTAATTTAAACTCTTTAATTGGTTATTCTGATTAATGTATGAATTGTTTGCGATGATTGAAAAAGAAACTTCCCCAAATGCTTATAAGATTCCGTAGGGCTAATTTAACATTCGAGGACGAATGTTCTAAAGGGGGGAGGATGTTATATCCGGCATTTTTGTATATTTGAAAAGTTCGGAATAATCTTTGCTTGTAAGAAATAAGGCCATATTTGGATTTTTTCTAGTATCAATGTGTCGGTTATCGAAATATTGGTGCGGAATTTTCGAGGAAGGTTAAGGACAAAAATCGGAATTTTGGAAATTTGTTTCATGAAATTACAAATTTAGCCAAAGTGTTGGGCCCAAAAAAAAAGGGAAATCAAGGCCCAAAGTAATAAGGTGGCCGGCCATAGAGGGAAATGGGCTAGGCCCATGACATGGCCATATTAAGTAAATAAAAGAGAGGAAAGGGCCATTAGTATTCAAGAAACTTCAAGAGAAATTGAGAGAGAAAAAAGAAGAAGAGGTCACGGCCAAGGAGAAAGAAGAGGAAAAAAAAAAAAAAAAAAATTCCCTAGCCTTCTACTTTGATCCAAAAATCCTATTCTTGTTGAATTCTTGTCAAGTTAGGGACGCTCTCCGACGTGATATAATTAGTTTAGCGAGAGGGCGACGTTTGCGACAAAGTTGAAATTGAAGAAAAAGGTAAGATTTCTATGTTTTTATGTTATGGGACAAGTTTGTATGTTACAAGGATTGGAATTGAATAAGAAGTATTAAATTGTGGTGTGTGTGTGTGATGGTGATGCATGGCCGTGAGCCATGTTGGTGTGGAGGGGGAGGAATTCAAGTTTCATTAGTTTGTTAATTATGTTGTTGTAACCTTGGTGATGTAAATAAAGGTTTAATGATTTGAAATGGCATTGAAATGGGTTGTATGCTATTATGGGAAATTATGTGATTTTCATGCGATTTTTATATAGTTATGAAAGTAAGGATTTGAACGTGAATTATAGTATTGTTGATGAGTTTGAAAGGAAAACGATGCGACTTAGTAGTTTTGCCGCAATTGTGGGAGTTTCGGATAGAATATGGAATCGGCGGGAATGCTTGAATTCTTGTATATTGCTTGGGATGCTATTGAGATATGTTTGAATAATCTTGAATTAGATAATAAATATGAGAAATGTTGATATTAATTTGATAGTATGAAGTTGGGATGGAAGCTATTGAATTATGAAGAAGAAGACTATTTATGTCATAAGGCATTTTGTGATTGTTGTTGTTGGTATTGTGTTGTTAAATTGGCCGAGATGAATCCTCGGGGATGTATATATATATAGGGGAAGTGCTGACGGAATTTCCATAAACAAGCACTACTTTCGATTTAGCCTTAAAGCTTATAAATGACAATTGGTAAATGTGACCAATCGCAGATTTTGGAGGAAACGGGAATTGAGTTTTGACGAGCTTAAGGAGCGCGTAAGGTATGTAAAGCTCACCCTTTCCTTCCCGAGGCATGTCTTAGGTATACTAGGTTTGGATAGCGGCCTCGGGGTCGTTCGTTCACGTAAATCCGAGTTTGATTTTGGTTACTATTCATTCAAGATAATTGAAGTACTTTCCTTACTTTTGTTGGAAAAATGCTTACACTTTCATAACTTTTTCAAATGAGCTCGGATCGCCTCGAAACTTTCATGGATGCTTCCATAGGGTTCAATATTCGTAAAAATTATGTATGCCACCTTGATTTGACCGAGGTGGGCTCGCTAGCCCCGAGACCTATTTTAAATGATCTATTGGGATTATTTGGTTTTGTGTTAAGAGCGAACTTTTAACCATTGCTCCGACTATTATAATGTAATTATTTTAACTATTTCATTGAGTTGATGATACATTTTGACATAAGAACGATTTCAGGAGGCTGTAGTTTGGTACACTAATTCTGATGAATCTGGAACTTGTCTCTACACTTGCTGATGTTAATAAATATATTTGGCCATCGGATTCTGGGAAGTTAACTCAACCATTTAATTGTTCATTGCGTGTGATGCTACCGCTGGATACTTGACCGCGGTATGCCTGTTATTGACCGCTGGATACTCGACCGCGGTATGTGGGTACTATTGACCGCTGGATTCTCGGCCGCGGCCTACATGTGTGTATATTATATGGTATGCTATATTGGGATAGCCTGGACTTGGACCAGCCGGTTAATATTATCTCACAAAAATTAGTTCATTTTATCTACATTTTTTTCGCACTCCTTGTTCTGGTTATGACTATGTTTTACTGTTTCCGCTTTGCATACTCAGTACATATTCCGTACTGACCCCCTTTCTCCGGGGGCTGCGTTTCATGCCCGCAGTGGACGCGCCACTTGGTGATCCGCCAGTTTAGGTCACCCTCTCTGCTGTTGAAGTGCTCCTTTATTTTCGGAGCCCGTATTTTGGTATATACCTTTCTGTTGTACATATTTGTCTATTCAGGGGTACGGCGGGGCCCTGTCCCGTCATATGATTCTCGTCTGTTTAGAGTGTGAGGTCCGTGGACATGTTTGTGGGTATATATGTTGTGTTTGTACGTATGCATGTATATATGTTGTGTTGTTGGCCCTGGGTGGCCTTTGTTGGTATTTTCTGCGTGCAGGTTAATTTTGGTTAGTAAGAAAAACAGAGGAAACTCTGCCCGAATTTTTCTAAATACTTGAGTTACTAATTTTGGAATTTTTGGTACGTACGGGTGCCCAGGTCGGGCGCTAGTCACGGCCTACGGGGTTGGGTCGTGACAAAAGTGGTATCAGAGCGGTTCGTCCTCGGAATGTCCACAGACCGTGTCTTGTAGAGTCTTGTTTATCGGTGTGTTGTGCACCACATCTATAAACAGGATGCTGTGCTACGAGCATCTAGGGTGTTACTTTTCTTTGGATCTTGGATCGTGCGATAGAGCTGTACTATTAGGATGATTCTTTTCTGATCGGTTGTTGTATTTTTCAGTAATGCCTCCGAAGAAGGCGACGGCTGCCCAGAAGGGCAAAGCGGTGCCAGAGACAGGAGAGGCTAGCCGGGCCCAGAGGGTTACTAGGGCCCGCGCCCAGACCATGCCCGATGTTGTGCCCCAGTCAGAGGGTTCTACTGTGCCACTACCGGAGGGGCCAGGAGCAGCCCACCATTAGCCCCGAGGCCCCGGCTCCCCAACCGAGACGGAGCGCAGGACTTTGAGAGGAGGCCGTGCGCTCGTTAACGACGCTAGTGGCGGGGACGGACTCGGACGCGAGCCGCGGTGGTGGTGATACGGACAGACGCGACAGTCTGAGGGTCCGCGACTTCCTAACATGTAGTCCCCCAGAGTTTTTCGGGTCCAAGCCCGACGAGGACCCCCATGACTTCATCAGGCAAATGCAGCGTTCGCTGAACCTGGTCAGAGCTTCAGAGACCGAGTCTGTTGAGCTAGCTTCACATAGACTACGGGATGTCGCTCTCAATTGGTATGAGTCTTGGGGACTATCGAGGGGTGAGAGTGCTCCCCCAGCTACGTGGGACGAGTTTACAAAAGTACTTTTCTCCGACACTTTTTGCCCCCGGAGTTGCGGAGGGCGAGAGTTGATAGATTTTTACGGATACACGGCAGAGGGGTCGGAGTGTTCGCGAGTATAATTTGGAGTTTGATTCTCTGGCTCGACATGCACCTGCTATAGTGGCGGATATGGCCGACCGGATGCATCGATATGTGATAGGGTTGGACCGCTACCTGATTGATAGTTGTATGGCGATGGCGTCACAGACGGATATGGACATCGCCCGGTTACAGGCTTACGCCCAGGGGATGGAGGACCGGCATCGAGCGGATCGGGCCCCGCAGATTATGACGAGGCCGCCCAAGAGGGCTAGGACCGCTGGGTATTCTGGGGATTCACGAGGCGGGCAGCCTCGCGGCGAGCCCAGAACAGATACCCTCCCCAGCCAGCGCAGAGTATGCCCCCACAGTTTATCGGTTGGAGCCCAGATGGTATGGGGTATCCAGAGACAGGCCAGAGCTCCCGGGCTTCGGGATTGCAGGTGGACCCAGATTCTAGCCAGTTGAGGCCACCCCTACCCCGATGTCCTCACTGTAGGAGGCGTCACCCGGGAGGGGAATGTCGTCATGCCACGGGTGCTTGCTTTACCTGTGGCCAGCAGGGCCACTATATGAGAGATCGCCCACTCGGGGGCGCGCGGGGGGCGGGCTCGGCCCACCGGGTCGGTTGCCGGTTCGTCTTCACCTTCTGTAGCCATGCGCCCGATGGGGCGAGGTATACCGACACCAGCCGGCCGTGGGAGAGGCCGTGGCGGAGCCCCCGCCTGGCGGTCCATCGAACCGCCTATATGCGTTGACCCGTGGACGAGGATCGTGAGGCGCCACCGCACGCGGGTACGGCAGTAATTTAAACTCTTTAATTGGTTATTCTGATTAATGTATGAATTGTTTGCGATGATTGAAAAAGAAACTTCCCCAAATGCTTATAAGATTCCGTAGGGCTAATTTAACATTCGAGGACGAATGTTCTAAAGGGGGGGAGGATGTTATATCCGGCATTTTTGTATATTTGAAAAGTTCGGAATAATCTTTGCTTGTAAGAAATAAGGCCATATTTGGATTTTTTCTAGTATCAATGTGTCGGTTATCGAAATATTGGTGCGGAATTTTCGAGGAAGGTTAAGGACAAAAATCGGAATTTTGGAAATTTGTTTCATGAAATTACAAATTTAGCCAAAGTGTTGGGCCAAAAAAAAAAAGGGAAATCAAGGCCCAAAGTAATAAGGTGGCCGGCCATAGAGGGAAATGGGCTAGGCCCATGACATGGCCATATTAAGTAAATAAAAGAGAGGAAAGGGCCATTAGTATTCAAGAAACTTCAAGAGAAATTGAGAGAAAAAAAAAAGAAGAGGTCACGGCCAAGGAGAAAGAAGAGGAAAAAAAAAAAAAAAAAAAATTCCCTAGCCTTCTACTTTGATCCAAAAATCCTATTCTTGTTGAATTCTTGTCAAGTTAGGGACGCTCTCCGACGTGATATAATTAGTTTAGCGAGAGGGCGACGTTTGCGACAAAGTTGAAATTGAAGAAAAAGGTAAGATTTCTATGTTTTTATGTTATGGGACAAGTTTGTATGTTACAAGGATTGGAATTGAATAAGAAGTATTAAATTGTGGTGTGTGTGTGTGATGGTGGTGCATGGCCGTGAGCCATGTTGGTGTGGAGGGGGAGGAATTCAAGTTTCATTAGTTTGTTAATTATGTTGTTGTAACCTTGGTGATGTAAATAAAGGTTTAATGATTTGAAATGGCATTGAAATGGGTTGTATGCTATTATGGGAAATTATGTGATTTTCATGCGATTTTTATATAGTTATGAAAGTAAGGATTTGAACGTGAATTATAGTATTGTTGATGAGTTTGAAAGGAAAACGATGCGACTTAGTAGTTTTACCTCAATTGTGGGAGTTTCGGATAGAATATGGAATCGGCGGGAATGCTTGAATTCTTGTATATTGCTTGGGATGCTATTGAGATATGTTTGAATAATCTTGAATTAGATAATAAATATGAGAAATGTTGATATTAATTTGATAGTATGAAGTAGGGATGGAAGCTATTGAATTATGAAGAACAGAAGACTATCTATGTCATAAGGCATTTTGTGATTGTTGTTGTTGGTATTGTGTTGTTAAATTGGCCGAGTTGAATCCTCGGGGACGTATACTTATAGGGGAAGTGCTGACGGAATTTCCATAAACAAGCGCTACTTTCAGATTTAGCCTTAAAGCTTATAAATGACAATTGGTAAATGTGACCAATTGCAGATCTTGGAGGAAACGGGAATTGAGTTTTGACGAGCTTAAGGAGCGCGTAAGGTATGTAAAGCTCACCCTTCCTTCTCTTGGCATGTCTTAGGTATACTAGGTTTGGATAGCGGCCTCGGGGTCGTTCGTTTGGAATCTAGTTTGATTTTGGTTACTATTCATTCAAAGATAATTGAAGTACTTTCCTTACTTTTGTTGGAAAAATGCTTACACTTTCATAACTTTTTCAAATGAGCTCGGATCGCCTAAACTTTCATGGATGCTTCCATAGGGTTCAATATTCGTAAAAATTATGTATGCCACCTTGATTTGACCGAGGCGGGCCCACGCATTCCCGAGACCTCTTTTAAATGATCTATTGGGATTATTTGGTTTTGTGTTAAGAGAGAACTTTTAACCATTGCTCCGACTATTATAATGTAATTATTTTAACTATTTCATTGAGTTGATGATACATTTTGACATAAGAACGATTTCGGGGAGGTTGTAGTTTGGTACACTAATTCGATGAATCGGAACTTGTCTCTACACTTGCCGATGTTAATAAATATATTTGGCCATCGGATTCTCGGGAAGTTAACTCAACCATTTAATTGTTCATTGCGTGTGATGCTACCGCGGATACTTGACCGCGGTATGCTCGTTATTGACCGCCGGATACTCGACCGCGGTATGTGGGTACTATTGACCGCCGGATACTTGGCCGCGTATGTGTGTGTGATGTGCATGTGTGATATCGCGCCGGTCGGGATTCTCGGGCGCGGCCTACATGTGTGTATATTATATGGTATGCTATATTGGGATAGCCTGGACTTGGACCACATTTGGTTAATATTAGCTCACAAAAATTAGTTCATTTTATCTACATTTTTTCGCACTCCTTGTTAGGTTATGACTATGTTTTTATGTTTCCGCTTTGCATACTCGGTACATATTCCGTGCCGACCCCCTTTCTCCGGGGGCGCGTTTCATGCCCGCGGTACGTACGCGCCACTTGGTGATCCGCCGCCTTAGGTCACCCTCTCGTCGTTGAAGTGCTCCTTTATTTCCGGAGCCCGTATTTTGGTATATACCTTTCGTTGTACATGTTTGTCTATTCGGGGGTACGGCGGGGCCCCGTCCCGTCATATGATTCTCGTCCCGTACGTGAGGTCCGTGGACATGGACATGTTTATGGGTTAGGGTCATTCTGTACGGATGCATGTATATATATGTTGTGTTGTTGGCCCCGGTGGCCTTTGTTGGTATTTTTCTCGTGTGAGTTAATTTTGGTTAGTAAGAAAAACAGAGGAAACTCTGCCCGAATTTTTCTAAATACTTGAGTTACTAATTTTGGAATTTTTGGTACGTATGGGTGCCCAGGTCGGGCGCTAGTCACGGCCTACGGGGTTGGGTCGTGACAATTATATTACCGCAGAATGAACGACCCGATCCATATATCACATAGTAATGCCGAGGAACGAACGGCCCGATCCATACCCATATATCCTGCGTCCGAGCATCCCCCGTTTGGGATGATGTAATAATATACTAGCTGAACAGGTGGCTATGTGTATATAACGCCTCGCCCTTTTCCCTTGTCATATACATACATGTATAATATAAGTAGCATGCATGAGAGCCCAAATAAACGTTACCACTTTATTAGAGTGGTGTAAGGTCGGTAACCTCTGATTATATTATGGCGCAATCATCATCGCTATATCTCAGTTTGAAGGAATGATGATTATAAGGTTAGTTCAACAACAATGAATAAAATTCAAGAAATCACGAAATATGCTCAACAATCTCATCATAGCAATTAAAATCATAAACATTGAAACTTCTAGGAATGGGATCATCATCATCATCATCATCATTTTCATCATGAAAACATACTCTTCTTCAGCGTCATAAGAAACTTTAAGAATCATGAATCTTTAGCTTTTGGAAATAAGGGGATTATGGAATACATGTATGGATTCACAAGAAAGAAGTCATCATTATCATCATGGTCCTTATAGAAAACATCTTGCCTTTAATATCACAAAAACCTTGAGACTCATGAACTTCTATCTTTTCCGGAACAAAGATGTTATGGAAGACATATATGGAATTGTAACGTAGGAGCCATGCCTTTAGAAAGAAAGGGACTAGCCTTACATACCTTTCGGTCTCCTTAGCCACTCGACGTTTATCTTCCCAAGCTCATAAATCTACATATAAACCATTCATACTATTGTTAGGATCAATATCATATGCCCATCTTAAATCCCCTGTTTAATTCTATTTAGAATCTTAAATTCAAAAGATCTCCCCTGTTTATATGCCTAGCCCGAAATCACATTCCAACAACCAACAACAATACCAACATCACAACAACATTATCAACACCAATAGGCTCCCTAAAACATCCCACGCGATGTTTTCAAAGTTTCATAACTAACCAACTTGTTATACGACTATTTAATAACTTTATCTCCGTAAATAAACATAATTCAATATCAATAAGGGAAGATTCATACCTTACTTCTGCTAGTACTGCAATATCTTCACTTCTCACCTTGAATTCAGGCCATGACTTGCTGCGATATGATTTTATTATCGCAACTATACACTGTCCGGACCAGAATCCGGGAATTATACTTGGTTTGCATGAAAATTTGATGGGTGGAAGTTGGAAGAAAATTCCAGAATATTTGGGATGATTTCAGGGGTAGTTTTTGAAGAAATAAGGGGGTAAACCCCTTTATATAACGTGTTAGGCTCGGGTTGCACCAACTTAAAAAGTACTCAGCGCGTTCGCGTTGGGTAGTGGCGCGTTCGCGTTGGGTTGTCTATCAACCCTTCTGCGCATTCGCGCCACCTCCTGGCACGTTCGTGCAGAGCATTTTCTTGGACTGACAGCCCAACTTGTAACGTCCATATCTCCTCGCTCTGATACCGTATCGATGATAGGTTTTCTGCGTTAGAAACTAGACTTCATGAACTTCACTTTAGGATTTTGTTTTGCCTCAAAACTCCTCATTTACTAAAAGATATCCCTTCCTCAAGTAGGGCAAAATAACCTCTCATATTCTCTCTAAAATCTAACAACTTAATTTCCTTGATTCACTTTCCCTCCAAATCCTTCCGCCGCTTATTATATGAACTTAAACCCTCATAACATAAGATAAGAGCATCAAATATCATGTATCCTTGGAGGTAACTCCAAGATGCATACTTGAAACAGCCAACACTTATAAATCTCAACGTACAGAACTACGGGGTATAACACTTTTGGGTGTAGGTATATTGCAAGCTTAAGTTAAAGTTTCTTCTGTGGATTATCAGACATCTTCCTACAGTCTCACTCATCTCATTCAAGGTAGAGACTGTATCATTTATTTTATTTATCCTTGTATAATAGGAGCTCTTGTACCTGTCTAGACTAGATCCCGGGAATTGTTCGATTTTCTTGTATCAATAACAGACTCAGCATGAGGATTTTCTTTCAAATTGTGATCATTTAGTATTTGCTATTAATAAAACTGTCTGAATATTGAGTTGATTGGTAAGGGTTCGCCTACTAGTTCGTAATATGGTAGGTGCACGCACGACCCGTAATTTGGCTCGTGATAGATACGATATAATACAATACGATGGTATGCCTACAGAGGCTTGACAGGCGTTATACACGCATAAATATATGTATGACCTCATGCATGCATGCACATTATTTACGCATATTATTAGCCCTTAGAGGCAGTTCATATGCACAGTATTTATGGATATCCTTGGTCCATCGAAACAGCTCAGATATATAGGTTTATTATCTCTCTTATGTTTCATGTTAATCTCATGTCTCTATTATGCCTTTTTTCATATTTTACATGCTCAGTACATTGTCCATACGTAATTCCTTTAATTCGTGGAAGTTGCGTTCATGCTCGCAGGTAGACAGGGAGACGGTACAGATCCTTAGGCTACCACCTCAGCTTTGATATAGGAGCACTCCACTTGTTCTGGAGTTGCAGTGCGCGTGGTATGATACTTTTGTGTATGTATATGGGCATGGCGGGGTCCTGTCTCGACCTTATGACATTTTGCATTCTACTAGAGGCTCGTAGACAGATATGTATAGATACTGGTTCTATGACCTCCTCGGTCTATATTTTTATAATATCTTTTGATAGCCTTGTCGGCATATACACGGGCACATTTTGACGATGTACATTTATATATATCTTTTGGGCATGTGGCTCTTCCAGTTATGATACTTATTAGTTAGCTCCACGGCTCACTCAGATATAACTATGAGATGAACATTTGGAGGTGCTCGGTAGGCTTGCTCTGGGTGCCCGTCATGGCCCTCTGGTTGGGTCGTGACAAAAGTGGAATCACAGCAGTTTATCCTAGGGTTTGTCTCCAAGCCTTATTTAGTAGAGTCTTGTTTATGGGTGTGAAGCGCGCCACACTTATAAACAGGAGGCTGCGTGGCATTTAGAAATGATTGACCTGTCTTTTTTTTTCATCTTAGATCGTGCGTTAGAGCCATGTTATAAGGATTCCCCTTTTCTGACAATATGCTATGATTTCAATAATGCCTGTGACGAGGAAAGCATCAGCCACTTAGAAGGGCAAGTCAGTGGTAGGTAGGAGAACTGGATGGGTACCGCCTGTAGTGTTGAAGAGGGCGAGTCCCAGAATGAGGTTCCATCTCAGACCTCTTATACTCCGCCTACTCCAAAGAAGCTTGGAGGAGCCCTAGCTCCAGTTCCAGTACCCCCAGTTACTCCACCTGATGCTTCAGGTTAGGAGATGCGAGAGGCCATTCAGTTGTTGACTCTGTTAGTGGTTGCTCAGGCCCAGGGACAGGGAACCGGTCATGGTGACAGGGCTGCTAGTGCTAGGGTTAGGGATTTTATAAATTTAGACCCTCCAAAATTCTTTGGGTCGAAGCTAGACGAGGACCCGCAGAACTTTATAGATAGGATGCTAAGTACGTTGCGGGTGATGCATGCTTCAGATACAGAGTTAGTAGAGTTGGCTTCTTACAGATAACGGAATTTTGTTGTTCAATGGTATGATACGTAGTTATCTTCCAGAGGGGTTAATAAACCCCCATCCATATGGCAGGAGTTTACAGATGCTTTTGTCAGACATTATTTACCTCCAGAGGTTAGACGAGCCCGAGCTGATAAGTTCCTGAACCTCAGACAAGGAAGTATGAGTGTTCGTGAGTACAGTCTTCATTTCAATTCTTCGGCTAGATATGCTCCCGCTATGGAAGCCAAGATGGAGGATTGTGTTTGTCGATTTATAAGTGGATTGGGGCCACACTTAATTGATCACTGCATGACGACCTCGCTATAGACAGGTTTGGAAATTTCCCGCATTCAAGCGCACACTAAGAATCTTGAGAAGTGCCAACAGCAGTGGAGGGTTGAGCGTGGGTATGATAGGGGTCATAGTAAGAGGGACAGATCTTCGAGATTTGCAAGTGAGTCTAGAGGAGGTCCGAGGCAGCAGTTTTCCAGGGACTCAGGCTTTTCAACAGCAATTGTGCCTCCACAGTTTTCAGGACCCAAGTTTGATAGACCCACCTATTTTGAGCCAACTTAGAGTTTCAGGGCTTCCAGTTCCCAGATCAGGAGTGGTTTCAGTCAGATAAGGCCATCTTTACCATGATGCACCCAGTGCTGTAAGTTACTTGTTGGGCCGTGCCGTTTGGGTTTAAATGTGTCATTTGGGTTTAAATGTTTGTTATACTTTCGGTCGGCCAGGCCACATTATGCGAGAATGTCCTGTGAGAGTTTGTGGAGGTATAGTGTAGCCGAGAGGGTCTGCAGCGGGATCTTCGACATTTGTACGTACTCCTAGGCAAAGTCCTCAAACACTAGCCAGTCCTGGTAGAAACAGAGGTGGAGTGCACAGTTCGAGCAGTCTTCAGAACTGCATCTATGCATTGGCTGGTTGACATGATCTTGAGTCTTCGCCGGATTTGTTATAGGTATACTATCGGTATCTTCTCATGATGCATATGCATTGATTGATCTAGGTTCCACATTGTCATATGTTACTCCTTTTATTATTGGTCGGTTTAGGGTGAAACCCGAGTCAATTAAACCTTTTGAGATTTCCACAACCGTTGCTGATGCAGTAAAAGCTAGACGGGTATATAAGGATTGTGTAGTTAAAGTTTGTGATCATTCTACTATGGAAGAGATTTTATTGACCTAGGTATGATAGATTTTAATGTTACTATGGGTATGGATTGGTTGGCTTCTTTTTATGCTAATGTTGATTGTAGAGCAAAGATGGCTCGATTTCAGGTTCCAGGAGAGCTAGTTTTAGAATGGAAGGGCAATACATCATCGCCAAGGGGTAGGTGTCACGACCCAACTGGAGGGCCATGACGGGCACTTGGAGCTAACCTGCTGAGCACCTATCATCATACTTTCATAATCATATCCAGGTGAGCCACATGGCTAATTCATAATTACCATGCATCAATAACATAATTTCCATCAGACTAAGGCACCATTTTATATGAACATTCTCAACTATGCCCATATATACACAAGCTGACAAGGCTATCAAAATGATATTCAAAATATGAGCCGGCAAAGCTGGGAGATACCTAGCTATACACAACTGTCTACGAGCTATATGAAGAGTACATAAAATCGTAAAGACGGGACAGGACACTGCCATGCCCATATATGTACACCAGAAGAATAATACCAACTATAGCGGCTCCAGATCAAATGAAGCGCCTCTATGCAATCGCTGATGAAGCGGCCTAAGGGTCGAGTCTGTCTACCTGTCTATCTGCGGGCATGAACGTAGCGTCCACAAACAAAAGGATGTCAGAACGGATAATTTATTGAGTATGTAAGGCATGAATAGTAACATGATAAAAGTATGAAGAATAATATAAGGAATAAGGACCCTTTATACCTCTTGATACGTTCACCATGCTCACTTAACCTTTCTCTAAAGGAACATTCCATACATATACATATACATATGATAATATTATACCCGACTATGTAGGTTCGGTGTCATCCATACCAGGCCATAACAAGGCTTGGTGATGTCCGTACCCAACTGTAGAGGTGCGGGCGCGATAGATATCATGCCCGACTATATAAGCTCAGTTTCATAAAATAATTATTACACATATGCCATACATGAGTATCAAAAAAGGAACATTATAACTCTATCGGGGTGACATTGAGTCGGTAAAACCCCGATTTCTATTTTGGAACTGCTATAGTCATCGTTATCATTATCATCACCACCATAAAGTGCTTTTATCAATAATATCTCTATAATCTCGGTAGCCATGAGCTTCTAACATTCTCTATGAAGTAGGACATTATGAACATCATAGATGGAATTACGACGAGGAAGTCATGCCTTTAGAAATAAGGGTTAGCCTTACATACCTTTACGTCTTCTTAATTACTTAACGTTATCCTCCGAAGTCCACAAAATCTACATTCAAGAGGATTCGTACTAAGGTTAGGTCTCAAAGACACTCTTAAGTTCAAACTGGTGCAATTAACGAGCTAACGAAATATGGGCAACATTTCCCCTATTTTGTCAACTTTCACCAAATTACAAATCAACTACCAAACAACAGTAATAACGTTCACAATACCATATTCAAGAAGTTATATTCAATTCAATCTCAAATTTATCCAAAATCCCTTTTTAAGTTCATCTCATAGTCATCTTCTTCACTTCAACATTTATGACTTCTCCACTTTAATTCTTTTCCAGTCCAAGAGTTACTAAACCTTTATATCAACTGAATCATGTAAATAATAGGAAGATCATACCTTATTATTGAAGAACTTCACCTTCCCCAACTCCTTTCAAGACCAAATTTATCACAACTTTGAAGAGAAGCAAGAACAATCACCTTCCATGCATTCTCTTTGGGTTTTGATGTTGATCTTCTCTCTTGATGATATGGAAAGGTTTGGAATGTTATGGAACCTTCAGGAACTCTTAATAACCCTCTAATAATGTGGAGAGAAGAGTGTGGGAGGTGAATTTAAGAAATGGGACTTTTTGGGACTTAAAGGGGTTTTAAAAATGTCCTCTCGCTTGGGTGTGCGGTGGAGATGCGGCTCAGTACACTGAGTGTGCGACCGCATATCCCATCCTATCCCAAGGGAGGATATTGGGCAGTGAAGCTAGCCAATTTGGCATGTTGGCAGCCAGTCTGCAGCTCAGCATACTAAGTGTGAAACCGCACATTGCCATAGTTTTCCCGATTTTGCGGAAATGCGTCCTTTTCGATTTGTTTAACCTCCAATCCTTATAGAACCTTCTATGTACTTGTGTAAAAAATCATTAACCATCTAAGGGGACCTATAGCTCCCCCTCAAGGTAATTCTAAGCAATGCATAACTCAAATGCTACATAATCTTCCAAAACATGACTCCAACTCCAATTTCTCCAACAAACTTACTTCCACCGTTTCATATAACTTCGAAACTTTAAGATACATACTTGGAATTTGCGGATAGCATTCTTAACCTTATAAGGTCTGCATATGGACTTTTAGGCTTGCGTTAGTTTACTCATCATGCAACGACATGAAATTTCCAAGGTGTAACATTCCTCCCCCCTTAGGCATATTCGTCCTCGAATGTTAGATTCTCAGGGATTCTACAAAAATTTCACCAGAGTTTCCCCTATAATATGTCACTACCATCCTGTCACAGCAACCCAAAATATATATTGCCTCACAGGGTTACAACAACAATAACAATAATGGCCACACACGACCAAGTAATCATCAAAAGAAAGCATTACATACCTGAGGACAGTGGTGCCTCTATGTGAGTCTCCTCTGGGGGGTGGAAATAAATGTGGATACCTGAACTTCATATCTTCCTCAGCTTCCCAAGTCATCTCTTCCCTATTATTGTATCTCCATAAGACTTTAAATGAAGCTACATCTTTCGTTCTGAGTCTCCGAACTGGTCTATCTAGAATAGCAATGGGAATTTCTTCGTAGGATAGTTGCTCGTTGACCTGTACATCATCTACAGGTACAATTTTTTAGGGATCTCCAATGCACTTGCAAAGCATCGATACATGGAAAACTGGGTGGGCTGACTCCAAATCTGAAGGTAGATCTGACTCATAAGCAACCTAGCCTACCTTGCGTACAACCTTGTAAGGCCCAATATACCGAGGGCTAAGCTTTCCCCTTTTTACCAAATCTTATGACGCCCTTCATCGGTGACAACTTCAAGAATACCCAGTCATTCACTGGGAACTCTAAGTCTCGTCGGCGATTATCTGTATAAGATTTCTGACGACTCTGAGCTGTTAAGAATTGATCCTGAATAAGCTTAAACTTTTCCATGGCTTGCTGGATCAGATCTGGCCCTATTAGCTTAGTTTCTCCCACTTCGAACCACCCAATTGGTGATCTGCACTAGCTCCCGTATAGAGCCTCATATGGACCTATTTTGATGCTGGAATGATAACTATTGTTATACGCGAACCCTATAAGTGGTAAGCGATCATCTCAGCTACCTCCAAAATATAACACACATGCCCGTAACATATCCTCAAAAGTCTAAATGGTACGCTAAGCTTGTCCATCAGTCTGTGGGCGAAGTGTTGTACTAAGACTCACCTGAGTACCCAAACCTTCTTGGAAAGACTTCCAGAAATTAGCTGTGAACTGGGTTCCTCTATAAAAAATAATCGATACTGGAATACCATGGAGTCGTACTATGTTTTTGATATAAAGCTTTGCATAATCCTCTGCTATGTATGTAGTTCTGACTGGTAGAAAATGAGCTGACTTTGTAAGTCTGTCAACAATTACCCATATGGAATCATACTTCCACTGAGAACGAGGTAAGCCTGTAATGAAATCCATATATCAATCACTTCCCATTTCCAAGTCGGAATTTCCATAGCTTGCAACAATCCACCGGGCTTTTGATGCTCGATCTTTATCTGCTGGCAGTTAGGATTTTGAGATACAAAATCTGCTATGTCTTTCTTCATTCCGTCCCACCAATAACTAGATTTAAGATCGTGATATATTTTTGTCGCTCCCGAATGAACAGAATAACGGGAACAATGGGCTTCCTCCAAAATCTGGCGACGTAATCCTGCTACATCAGGAACACATAATCTGCCTCGACACCTGAGAACTCCATCTGCAGAAATTTCAAAGGATGACTTCTTCTTATAAGGAAGTTTATTTTTGTAATGAACCAATGTGGGATCCTCATACTGGCATTCTTTCACCTCAACCACTAGTGATGAAATGGCTGAATTATGAATAGTAACTCCCATTTGCCCGAGTCCATGACTCGAACTCCTAGGCAAGCTAACTGCTGAAGCTCACGAGCTAACTCTCTCTTCTTTGTCTCAACATCATATAAGCTTCCCATAGATCTACGGCTAAGAGCATCAGCTATGACGTTCGCCTTCCCGGGATGATATAGAATGCTAACATCATAATCTTTCAACAACTCCAACCATCGCCTTTGCTGTAAATTTAACTCTTTCTGCTTGAAAATATACTAGAGACTCTTGTGATATTTATAAAAATCGACATGAACACCATACAAATAATGTCTCCACATCTTCAATGCAGTAATCACCACAGCTTACTCAAGCTCATGCGTCGGGTAGTTTTTCTCGTGTTTTCGCAACTGCCTTGAAGCAGAAGCAATAACTTTACCGTGCTGCATCTACACATAACCCAACCCTACTGCTGAAGCATCACAATAGACAACATAGCCCTCGAACCCTTCAAAAAGTGTTAGAACCAGGGCCGAAGTCAATCTATCCTTCAACTCCTGAAAACTGCGCTCACAAGCATCCGTCCATTGAAATTTAGCTGATTTCTGAGTCAGTTTCGTCAATGATGTAGAAATAGAAGAAAAGCCTTCTACAAATCTTCTGTAATAACCTGCCAAACCCAAAAAACTACGAACCTTCGTAGGGGTAGTAGGTCTCGTCCAAGTCTTTACAGCTTCAATCTTACGGTATCCCCCCGAATGCCATCAGCTGAAATAATATGCCCCAGAAAAGTCATAGAATTCAACCAAAACTCACATTTTGAAAATTTTGCAAACAACTCCCGAGCTTGAAGAACTATAAGGACAGTTCGTAAATCATCTGCATGTTCTGCCTCGGATCTAGAGCATACCAAGATATCATCGATAAACACACTCACAAATGAATGTAGAAAAGGTCTGAAAATACTATTCATCAAATCCATGAACACCGCCGGTGCATTAGTCAAACCAAACGACATTACTTGGAACTCGAAATGACCATATCCAGTCCTAAAGGCTGTCTTTGGAATATCTTTCTCCCTAACTCTCACCTGGTGGTATCCCGATCTCAAGTGTATTTTTGAGAACCACTTGGCACCCTGTAATTGATCAAATAAATCATCAATCCTTGGAAGCGAATATTTATTCTTGATCATCACCTTATTCAGCTGTCTGTCATCAATACACATTCACAAGGAGCCATCTTTCTTTCTCACAAATAACACAGGTGCTCCCCATGGTGATGAACTAGGCCTAATAAAGCCTATCTCAAGCAAATCCTTTAGTTTCTCTTTCAACTCTTTCAGCTCTGCAGGAGCCATTCTATATGGGGGAATCGATATGGACTTAGTATCTGATAGCACATCAACAGCAAAATCAATCTCTCACTCTGGTGGAAGGCCTGGAAGCTGGTCCGGAAACACGTCTGGAAACTCATTCACTACATGGACAGATGTAAGGGTTGGCGACTTTGCCTCTATATTCTGAACCCGAACTAAGTGATAAATGTAACCTTTAGCAATCATCCTCATTGCCTTGAGATAGGAAATAAACCTACCTCTCGGGGACGCTATATTACCCTTCCACTCTAAAACTGGTTCTCCCGGAAACTAGAAACGAATCATTTTTTTCCTACAATCAAAATTGGAATAACAAGAAGCTTACCAATCCATACCCATAATGACATCAAAATCTACCATTTTTAGCTCATTTAGGTTAGCCAAAGTATGACGGTCACAAATCACAACCACACAACTTCTATATACTCGACTAGCTGTCACTGGGTCACCGATGGGCGTGTACACTTCAAAACACTATACAAAAAATGTGGCACTAAGCCATTCAAAAATCAGTGCACGCGGTCTCCCATATCGGCTACCATGGCCGGAGCATACCTAGCCAAAGAATTAAAATGGAGGCTATACTCTAGGGCACTCATATTTCCCTGTCTAAGATTCAGGAACCTGTCAGCTCTAGCCCGTCAAACCTCTGGCGGCAAATAATGTTGGAGGAAAGCATCCACAAACTCTTGCCATACCGGTGGAGGTGCATTGACTCCTCTAGAAGACATCCAAACCGTATACCAATGAATCGCAAAATCTCGTAATCTATAGGAGGCCAACTATACCGACTCAACATCCGAAGTATGTATTATCTAAAATGTTCTCAACATCCCATCTATAAAGCTCTGCGAGTTCTCATCCGGTTTTGACCCAAAGAATTTTGGAGGGTTCAAACTAATAACATCATGGGCTCTAGCACTGATAGCCGTATCCCCATGACATGTACCTTGCCGCTGAGCCTGAGCGGTGACGAACTGAGTTAGAAAATGGATTTGTTATTTCACCTCTTGGCCTGAGGCATCTGGTGGGGGAATTGAGGGTGCTGGAGCTGGAGATGAGGCTCCTTCATGCTCCTGAGAAGCAGGTGGTGAGTGAGAGGACCGAGATGGAACCTCATTATGAGACTCACTCTCTTCTATGTCAGTCGATAGTACCCGCTCGGTTCTCCTACCTGTCACTGTCTTGCCCTTTTGGGCTGCTGTAGCTTTTATCTTTACAGGCATCGCTGAAAACATAACACACGGTTAAAAAAAGGGAAATTATTATATCATGGCTTTATCGCACGATCTATGATGAGGAAGAAGGTCATTTATTCCTAAATGCCCGCAGCCTCCTGTTTATAAGTGTGGCGCGCTTCACACCCATAAATAAGACTCTACTGGACACGGCTCATAGACACAGCCTAGGAGGAACTGCTCTGATACCACTTTAGTCACGACCCAACCGGAGGGCCATGACGGGCATTCGGAGCTAACCTGCCGAGCACCTATCATCATACTCTCATAATCATACCTAGGTGAGCCACATGACTAACTCATACTTACCATGCATCATTAACATAATTTCCATTGGACTAAGGCACCATTTTATATGAACATCCTCAACAATGCCCATATATACACAAGCCGACAAGACTATCAAAATGATATACAAAATATGAGCTGGCAAAGCTAGGAGATACCTAGTAGTACACTACGGTCTATGAGTGTCGCGACCCAACCCGTGAAAGCGTGACTAGTGCCGAGCGCGGGCACCCATACGCGCTCGTTAACCCGATTCGGCATACAACCGACTCATACATTTATAAAAATCAAACGTGGCTCCAAGCGACGCATATAAACCAATATACTTGCACACACATGTTTAGGCAAGGCTATCATAATATACATAACATATCAAAGCATACATACACGCGTGATAAAGGGCGCACGGCGGATGGGCCGCCCAAACATAACTTGCTCGACGCATCCGAACAAGCGTACATAACCCACATCTATGTCAACGGACCTCTAATACGGAACAACGGAATCAGATGACGGGACAAGGCCCCGCCGTACCCTGAATAAACATAATCATATACATCGGGAGAG
>NW_026727837.1:0-29806 GCF_029784015.1 Lycium ferocissimum | reverse complement strand
TTTTAAGTTTATTCCTCTCAGATTATAGAAGCTCTTGTGGCCATGCCAAGACTAGGTCCCGAGAAAGTGTAAACTCTAATTTTATAAAGAGTGTCATTTATGTTTTCTCACTTAATGTTTACGTTTATTGGCTATTGAATGGAAAAATGAGTTTCCACAATGGGTCAAGGCGAGGGTTTGCCTCGTTGTGAGGTAATCGTGTAGATGCCCGCACGACCGCAATTGGGTCGTGACATAATATTTAGAATTGACTAAGTGTAATAGTATATAGTAGCTCATAGTGTCACGACCCGCCTAGAGGGCCGTGACGGGTACCCGGAGCTGACTACCGAGCACCACACATCATACTACTATCGTCTTAACCTGTACACATATATGCTCCATAAAACATGTACGCATATCCACATATATAAGCCCTCGCGGCAGCAAAAGAATAATATGCAAAATATACATCAAGAGTCACATAACCTCTGTTACCCACATACAAGTATCTACGAGCCTCTAACTGAAACTCTAAAGTCATGAAGATGGGACAGGACCCCATCACATCCAAATATATACACAAAAGAATATATCAGAGACAACACCTCCGGTCTATGGAAGTGCTCCGGTGCAAGCGGATCTGACTCCTAGGAAGCTGGGTCGTCTCCCTGTCTACCTGTGGGCATGAGCACAGCATCCAAAAAGAAAGGATGTCAGTACGAACAATGTACTGAGTATGTAAGGCATGCATCATAAAGTAACAGGAGAACAAGAAGATAAAATAAAGATGAGAAGGTAACTGGTGACTGCTTGCCTCTTAAGGCGGAGCCATGCATGCATACGCGTAAATATCATATCATGTATTGCTGCGGAACGTGCAGCCTGATCCATATATCAATATATTGCCGTGGAACGTACGGCCCGATCCATCATCCATATAGCCCGCGTCCGGGCATCCTGCGTCCGGGATGATCTCATAATATGCCAGCTGATCAGGTGGCTATGCGTCTATAGCGCCTCACCTTTCCCCATATCCCCTATATACATATACATATCATATATATATATATATATATATATACATATAATATACGTAGCATGCATGAGAGCCCAAATAAAGATACGCTCTCTCGGAGTGACGTAAGGTCGTAACCCTCCGAGTACATTATGGCGTCATCATCATCAAGGGTTGTGTCCTGGGTAATCCATGACATAAACTGAGGCCATATGTTATATAGCTCAAACATAAAAATTTCGAAGCCATATGCTTTATAGCCTGGGGCCATATGTTATATAGCTCGCTCGGACACCAGCTGAGGCCATATGCTTTATAGCCCACTCAGTCACGTCATGAAACCATTTAGAATGTTAAACTTGAAAATCTTTCGAATTGGAGTCATTGTAAGATTCTTCCGAACTATAGACTTCAGGCGTTTCTAGGAGTAAAATATGGAGAATGGCATATATGGAATCAACATATAGGGGTTATGCCTTTGAGAGGAAAAAAGGATAGCCTCACATACCTTTGTATCTCCTTAACGACGCCGACTAAAAGCTTTCCTTCCGACTTATGATTCTACATACAAAGGGATTTGTACGAAGATTAGATTGTTGGAAGTATGCTTAAGCTTAAACTAAAGTGGATAAGGCTAACGAAAATTGGGCAGCATTTCGTTTGTTTCGACAACTTTCCTCATTTAACAAAACAACTCCCAAACAATACAACGACATCCATAATATCATAATACGCAAATTCCCTCAAGTTAAACATTATTCAATCCCCAAACTCATTTCCGGAATTCTCCCAAACAACAACGACATCCATAATATCATAATCATAACTATCGCCATGAATCATAATTTCCTCGACATCATTACCACCATTTATACAAAATTATACTTGTATCAATGAATCACAATTCAACTACCCTTCTAACCAATATACCATTATTTGTATATTCAATACAATACTTGTTCCTAATTCAAGTTCCTCAACTACTCAACACCCTTACTAACATGAAACAATTGTAATACTCACCTTTGGTTGCGTAGAGATGATCTTTGGATGAGGATGTTCCACTTTAGGAAAGTTCCTCTTCAATACCAAAGAGATTTTCAACTTCTATCAATCTTTAGGAAGCATTCACACCCTTGATTCTACTAATCTTTGATGTTTAATCTTTGTTTCCCCTTCTTGAATATGTATTGATGTGTTAGGGAGAGGGTTCTAGAGGTTTTTGGAAGTTTGGAGAGGTGAAAAATGAGAAAAAGAAGGTAAAACCGTGCATATATAAAATTTAAGTTCGGACCCGACCCGAAATATACGGTTCAATATACGGTCCGTATGTTTCTTCCAGAATCTCCAGAAAAATCACCTTTCACTGGAAGGGTTCTACGGCCAGATATACGGGCCGTGTAAAATATACGGTCCGTATATACGGTCGTATAATCCCCAGTTTTTTCGATTTCGTTCTCGTCGCTTCGTTTGATCTCGAATCCCTATGGAACCTTCTTGGTACTCGTGCAACACCTCCTTAACGATCTAACGGACATTATAACTCATCCTCGAGACCTTACTAAATATTCATTAATTCAACACCCATGAAATCCTTCCCAAACATAACGCATACTCCACTTCCTTTTGACGAACCTAGTCTCACCAAGTCCTACGACTTAAAAATCTGATCTTGTATACATTAAGGTTGCCAATCGCCCTCTTGTAGTCGTGAAGGACTCGTGTCCGCCTTACCCGACGTCAGTCCATTCACGACGCAACACCACGAAATTACCGAGGTGTAGGGAAAGAAACATGCTTTTTTATTCGGGTCCATTCTTGTTCGAATCTTTTTCTAGCATTAGTAGTGTTTACAACTACTTGGTTTAGTTCTTGTTGGGTTTTGTATGGAGTAAAAGTGCAAGGTGGCGTTAATGGGCAGTGTTTATGCACTGGTCATGTTTATTAATTGCTTTGGATAGTTTTGCTAGTTTTTAGAAATTGGGGATATAAATCATACTCCCTCCGTTTCAATTTATGTGAACCCATTTGACTGGGCACGACATTTAAGAAAGAGTGGAGACTTTTGAAACTTATGGTTCAAAATAAGTCTTGAGTATTTGTGTGGCTGTAAATCATTTCATAAAGTAAATTTGTTTCCAAATTATGAAAGAGGTCATTTATTCTGGCAAAGACTAAAAAGGAAATAGGTTCACATAAATTGAAATATGGGGAGTATTTTATATTTTTGAAAAAGTACAACAACCAAATATTATTTGCAAAAATTATGGCCAAACACTCAAAAATTCCCAAAAAAAGTGATATTTGTTATAAACTATTTGTCAAGTTGTATTTTGAATGTATTATTAATAATTATACAACTTGAAGTGCAAATTGTATCACTTGACTTAAAGTAATAAATACAACTTGCAACTTGTATCTTAGTTGTTTCTTAGTTGTACCAAGTTGTATCCATCAACTTGCACAAGTTGTCTATTGTAGGTTGAGAGGCAAAGTTCTTCTATAAATAAAGAGCTTTGCCTTCTCATTTGTAACATCAAGAAAAGATGATAATATAATCTCTCCCTCCTCTCTACAAAGTTATTGGTTTGCTTCTCTTATTTATTTCCAATTATATATAGTTTCATAACAATATTTTTTTTTTTTGGTTTCTATGGCCAAACGCCCGCTAAATGTTGAGAGGACATTTTTCCTATGTGCTTCATAATCACAATTTCGCATCTACAGAATATTGACATCACCTAGTGTGTCTCTAAAGAGATCCTTTTGCCTTTTCCTACGCGTGTAAGAGATTCATGTATATATTGTACAATTCTCAGTTTTGTTCGTGTGGTGTCGGAATTTTTTTTTGTGGAGCTCTAGTTCCCTCTGCACTATATATGAAATGAAAAGCTTAGAGATGATGAGTTTATTAAAAGTAGAGTCGGCAAAATTAGCCCGTGAAAATATATGATACTATACATGGATGGGGTATTTGTTATTAGCTATAAAGGGGGTATTCGTTCTCTTTTGATAATTTTTATTTCATGAACTAGTTTTTGGAGTTGAATCAGTTTAAAGTTTATTTTTTATATTGTATTCGAGTTAGGCCCATCTTAACTTTCGATATACTCATTGTTGGGCCCTGATATTATATTGTTCACTCTCCAACTATCTAGATCTTGAGCTTGCAGGGTGTTAGAAGCTATCACATCAGCTATGGAGGGTATTTGTTTTCTTTATATTGTTTTAGATAATCCTCATGAGTTAGATTTCAAGATTGAGTTAAACTTAAAATCTATTTCTTTGGAGGGGCTCAATTCTTACTAGGACTAGCAAAGATTACTAGTTTGGAGTTTACAGTACTTTCTTTTCATATGTAGGTGACTTCGTAAGTAATTGGTTGATCTACATAATAATATAGATTTTTGATAATTATAATATAATTTAACTCTACTAATTACCAATTCATTCGTCCCAATTTAAGTATTTTACTTTTCATTCTGATTTATCCCAAAAAAAGTGTTTCTTTTTATATTTAGTAAGTTGACAATTCAATCATCTTACCCCTCCTCTGTCAAGGGACAACCTTGGATGTCTACTTGTTCAAATATACCCCTCCTCTGTCAAGGTTGTCCAAAGTAGACATCCAATCCTACGTGACTTTGACATTTTATGAGGTGTATGCCACATGGCATTATCACCTCATCACCCCTAATCCATTTTACTCCTCTCTTCCACCACTAAATTTTCCTTCCCCTCCACCGTCATTGCTATAATTACCACCATATTCTTTGTACTTTCCATACGAACACACACAAATTCACGGCCATCGCTTGATCATCTTCTCGGTGTATTCCGGTCTTTCGCGAGATTTTCTTTGTTTCTATGAGAGTTTAGCATTGTTGATAGCTACTAATTGCAATTTTTCTTCACTTTTGTAGTCTATTTACGAAATGAGGCATCATAGTATGTGTTAGCAAAGCAAAGCAATAACAGGTGATGAAGAATACAGGTATAATAATCCCAAAATTTGAGTTTCATTTTAAGTCCATTATTGCTCTATCTCGGCTTTAGTCACCACTTTGAAGATAATATGGAGGTAATGGTGACAATGGTGGTGGAGGGAAAGGAAATTTTATTGGGGCCGAAGAGGTGAGGGCTAAAATGGGTTAGGTGATGAGGTAGCAATGCCATGCAGATCCACCTCATCAAATGTCGCCACGTAGATAGGGTGTCCAACCCTGACAACTTTTAGCCGAGAAGGGGTATATTTGAACCAATAGATAACGGTAGGGGCATATTTGGACCCAAAGATAACAAAAGGTATATTTGGCCCCTTTCCACAATAGTACGGGGGGCATATTTGGCCCTTCCTACCAAACTACACTTAAATTGGGACGGAGGGAGTACAATTGATCAATAAATTTGTACCTAATTCAGAAGAAATTGATATTTTTTTCATCCTTTGTAAGTTGGTCAATGTGCGATATATTTTAGACCACTAGGTATAAGTTCTAGGGTGCTGGGAATTTGGGATGTAACAATTGATTGGAGATAAGGTAGGTACAAGTATCATTGCAAATGAAGAGAACATATGCCTATTTGGGAAGTCAGATGATATATGTCGCCTGAGGACCAAAGCCAAAGCAAGAAAAGTAAAAGGAAAATGACATAAAGGATAAGTCAAGTGTTACTTAGTTCTTCTTTACTAATTTGTTGTGGCTATATAAATACATGGCTATCGTTTCAAGTAGTATCATTCAACAAAGATGGGAAGTATTACCTGAAATGTGTTCCGCCAAGAATTTCTTCATTTTTATGATTCAAATTTGAGAACTCAATTTAGAATCTATAATTTAGTGTATTTTGAAGTAGCCGAATGTAACGTATTACCCCTCCGAGTCTATCAATCGCATTTTTTTTTTTTTTTTTGGTTTATGTGGTCCTGCACGCAGATAAGGCTGGGCTGGCCGCGTCTGCACGGCCATTTAAACGTGGGCCAGGCCGGGTCGGGGCTTGGAGTTGGTGGGAAAAGGGTGTCCTAGCCCTACCCGGATAGGGCTACACCTTTCGGGCCGGGCCGGTTAGTTAGTGGGCCGGGCCTTTTTTTTTTTTTTTTTAATTTCTAATACAAAATATACATTTACATTTACTACTAATAATAAAATTAACATTTACAACTAATGATAAAATTGCTAAATTAAAAAAAAGTTTAGTCATCGTCAAATTCAAAAGCTAGCCGTTGTAAATTTAAAAAACTAAATTTAATTTTATTTTTAAATTTATGAATAACCGTACTTCGTCATATTTTTTCAAACTATAAATACCGCTCCATTCTTCTTCATTTTCACATAATTCTTCCACAATTCTCTCTTTATCTAAATTTGCTATTCAACATTACATTACTTCACCTCCACTTTCTCCCTCGAGTTCGAAGATCAACTTCAAATGCATTTTGAGCTGTTAAATGCCAACATTGGGTGACATATAAGTTTATTAGCCTATTGGGGGGGGGGGGGGGGTAAGGGTGGGAGGGGGGTTCACTTGTAAAAAGGCACGAAATTGAACTTTGAAGTTTATCTCTTTTTTTAAATTTGTCCATCGATGTTAGCCGCTTAATTTGTAAACTTTGATTTGCAATATTTCGTCGTTCAAGTTTGTATGTTGAATTTGCAATGTTATCAATTTAAGTTTTAAGTTTTATTTTAAATTATTTACGAATTGATATGTCTATTTTGATCGACACGGTTTGGTCATAAACTTTTCACATATATTTTGTGTGGCTATAAATCATTGCATAAAGGTAAATTGTTTCCAAATATAGAAAGGGGTCATTCTTTTTCTTCAATTAAAGTTCACGACAATATATATTTGATATAATCTACGTATTCACAAAGATATATGACATGCTCTCTTTTTATATAAAACTATCACAATTTGTAAATACTATATACCAAAATGTATCAAAGGTATATTTGTTGAGAAAACAAGATTGTCTAGCTTTAAAATACAATTTTAAAGAAAAACTAAAGTGCTCAAAAAGAGACCCTAATTTATCCAATGTTTTTAAAATACTTATTATTAGTAATGAATGTAGTACTTATCTTTTTTTTTTTTTTTAATTTGGTGGTGGCCGGCTCCTCACCTGATCGGTGGGCCTGTGGGTTGTTTACGTCCCGCCCCAACCTCTAAGATCAACTTACACCTCTTAGTGGATCGGTGTGGATGATGCTTAAGATAAGCATTGTGTTGTGCAAAATATTGCTCGAGCTAATGCTCGTATATCATAATGGTCATACTATTTACTCATGAATAATATGCTCTATAAGATTATGATGAAATGCTAAATACCGCTCCATGCATTCTTAATTAGAGGTCTTAGTACGAGCCTTGGAAATAAAGGCATTGTTGATAGAGAGAATTTTACCCCCAAATAAAGATAGCTAGCGCAAATCTAAATTAGCTAGGTTTCAAAGGGATACTGAACACTGAATGAGAAACCAAAAAAAAATTTCCTATATAACTTCAAGTCCACTAGTGAAACATTCACATGCAACAAGAAATATTCGTTTACCTCATAATTTAGCGTGAATCAATATGCTCTATACCTTCAAGTCCACAAGCGAGGCATGCACATGCAATATGAAATAATAATCCAGCTTTATCTCTTAATTTCACGTCTGATCTATTGATTCTTTTGACCTGTCCCTTTTACATATGCAGAACAAAATGCTCTATGAAGTTGCAATGTTTTAGGGACGATATTCAGCTTCAGGATATTGATTGAGATTAAATGGCCTCCTTGAATCAGATTAATATATATTTTGTATAGATGTACCTTCTATAATGAGCTTTTTTTTTTTTTGTTTTGCTAGTTTGAAAACATAATTAAATAAATAAAGTTAAAGTTTGCTTTGTCTAACAACTTAAGTTGTTTTAGGAGATGGTCGCATAGTGCAACATGATATCAATGCAGGCAGAAGTCCTGGGTTCGAATCTAATCGATACCCATTATCAAAAAAAAATCCATGTGTGCAACACCCATTCTCATCGCTACTCATTATCAAAAGAGTCATTTTCACTTTTGTCCCTATTTTGTGTTGGGTCTTTAATTTTGATCCTTCAAAATTGAACTTATACCTAGAGGAACATAAGTTACGTATCATAATAAAGAACAAGTTATGCCTGCCCCTTTAACGAACGTAAGTCCTGCTAGACATAAATTCGATTTTGAAGGGCTAAAAATTAAAGACTAGTCCATTTGAAGGGAAAAAATAAATAAAGACCAGCCCATTTGAAGGGAAAATTGTACAATTTCTTCTTATGAAACATGTGCAAGGCCCATAAAAAAAATAAAAAAAATCAGGCTCACACGTGAGGTCCACGTTAAAAATATAATTAACTATATAAAAGTGTGTTTTCTCTAACATTTAAGATTTTAGATGAGATGATAACACATTTTAACATACTAAAATCTATTTTGGCAATCATCTAAAAATATAACCCTTTTTACTGAATATCATTTAACAAAATACAGAAAATTAATAAATGAAATACACAAAATCCTTGTAAGATCACTTTCGATCTTATCCAAAACATAAGTGGTTATAATATAATTGTTCCTCTGGTTTCTTTAGTGGCATGGACTTTCTTAATTCCTTTCCTTTTGGGGCACTTTCAATTTCAAAGATTTTATGCCAATTTGTTAGATTCTGTGAGAACAAAGTCAAGGACCCAAAACAGTGATACAGCAAAGCTCCTTTACTTTCTATTATTATTCTCTTCTTCTCTATAGGGAAATCAAACTGATGAGATTGGAAATTATTTCCAACAACTTACGGTAGTTGACGTTCGTATAATTCTATCCATCTCAAGGGTCGTAGTGGGATGGATAGGATCCTCTGTTTTTAATAAGAGGTCTCAAGTTCAGGCCCTAAGAAAAAAAAAAGATCGAGTTCAAGCCTTATGCGACGTGATTTTAAATTGGTCGAAGGGCGGCTATCGATAAAGAGTGAGAAACCCAAAAAATTCAATGTATAAGCGGGTGAGGCCTTAATTGAACTTTGAGGTCCTGGCACTATTCAATCCTCACTATAAGTCTATGATATATATAGTTTGAATTTAAGTAGTATTATGTTGTGAGCATAAACTACTTTTATTTAGGTCATTTTAAGATGTAGTAGGTAATATATATTTTATATTCAAAATTTTAAATCTCACATTTTAGAAAGGCTTACTTGTAAAATTTATTTGAATGATCTGATAGCATAAAAATTATTTATACTGACCATGCATAGAACTTAAATACATATAGTTTGGACCATTGGGTGTAGACGTTATACGGTATTTGGATGCAAATCATGCAATTTATACATTCCCCCTAAAAGAAATGATTGGAGATAAAGTGAGTCAACTGTCCATGCAATGAAGAGAACTTATTCCTTTTCAGGAAATAAGGTAATGTAGCTGAGAGAAATCCAAGTCATCAAAGCAATAAAAGGATAACACATAAAGTAACTATATATGAAAAAAATGCTTATATAGTTCTTCATGGACTACTAATTTGTTGTGGCTATAAATACATGGCTTTCTTGCAATATAGCAATCATCTCAATGAAAAAAGAGTAGTCTTACATGAAGAGTAGAGTCATATTTTGTTTAGTAGCCAATGATGACTTGCCTGCTTCATTATTTTAAAGGTGTTTACTTACACAAATCAATATAATGGTGGCCTTTATGTTTGGTTTGGGCAGTCTCTTTGGCTATCTTGACATGCTCTCCTCTTTCATGCAAGATTTTCTCATTCTTCTAGATACATGCTAATTTACCAAGTCATCATCAATAGAGAAGAACAAGATAGAAGAGAGGTGTAGAATGATGAGAGAAGTCTTATTTAGTAGCCAAGGATGACTTGCTGCACCACTTGGAAGGGTCATTTACTAATGATGTCCTTTCTTTCTTGGTTTCAGGCAGGTTATCCTTGCTAACTTGATAAGCTCTTCTCTTTCATGCAAGCCCTTCTTTATATATATATATAAATGAGAGAGAGAGAGAGAGAGAGAGAGAGAGAGAGAGAGAGAGAGAGAGAGAGAGGAGAGAGTGGGGGGGTGGGTAAGAATATAATTAAATATTAAAAGTGTGCTCTGTAACAAAATTAAGTTTTCGATGAGATGGTCACAATAAAAAAATATAAGTCTAGGTTGAAAAGAAGAAGAATGACTTTGCTAAACTATTTGGAAGAACTTAATGAATTTATCAAATTATTTCATAGGAAAAAGAAAATAATAACGGACATTTATGCATGGCTTACTCCCATATACTATTTTGTTTGTGGCAAAATTCTTTCCGAATTTACAAAGTCTAGCTAAGAACACAATATTGTGAAGATAAGGGAATCTAATTGTATATGTCGTTAATTAATTTGTTAATTTGGACACATGTACGTAAAAAGATAAAACTAAAAACATTTTATTTCCCACCAATATTTCTTTTTCGAACCAATATTCTTATCAAATGGTACAAAGGGGATAAAACACTTATTTCCTTTAGTATCTTTCTGAGGAGGATAACTTGTCTTCTCTGCCCCTTTCAAGTGCTATATTGTATCTAAATTTAGCACTTAGGTCGCAATGAGGCACCTGATGAGCTACTAAGGCGAACCTCTCTCTCTCTCTCTCTCTCTCTCTCTCTCTCTCTCTCTCTCTCTATCTCTCTCTCTCTATATATATATATATATATATATATATATATATATATATATATATATATAACTTCAAATGTAAAGGATGCAAATTAGGAAACTTAATATTAGAAGAAACTATAGAACATTTTAAAAAATGTGAACTTAGAACAGATAATTGGGGATACAGAGTAGAAAGTATTTCACAAAAGAAATCAGACAATTTTGATAAAATTTTAGCTGAAATACAAGAAATCGATGAAGAAGAAAATAATAATAATAATAATAATAATAATATATATATATATATATATATATATATATATATATATATATAAAGAGCGAGAGAGAGAAGTGCAGAAGTCAATAATAATCTATACAATCCAAACTCACCAAGTCATGGGATCTATTAATACCCGAAACATAAAATACGAGACGCAGCTTGATAATAAAATACTCAATCCACTAAAAAAAAGTAGGCGCCATGATTTAATGGTTGCTCACCTCAACTTGAATGGATTAAGGATGTTGGAATCACTAATCGGCTACCGGGTCACCACTTGCTACCCCTGCACACACACACATATCAAGAGTGAGTCTAAAGTCCTAACAAGATCATCGACTCACCCTCTTAGCTTACCCTTGAAGCAGGCCTTTAGAAATCGCTGGTAATACCTACATGCATAAACAAAACATGTATAATAATGACATACAAGTAAAATAACTAATTTGTAACCACTAATACAAATAACAAGTGCAACCACAACATGTTAACTGTAATAAATGCTATAGGGAATAGGTTTCCTATCTAATCCGCCTCGGCCAACCTCATGTCTTACCCATGTTCGGAGCGTAGTTGCATGTCTTACCTCTTTTAAGCAATGCAAAAGTACCTCCCGTCTTACCCGACATTATCAACACCAAAAATCAGCCTCTCATCCGGCAATCAATGTGTGCTCAATCAAGTGATAATTAATGAGTTTTAAATAACTAATTAATTAACTACCATATCATGCTCAAATCAATAAGAAGTATTAAAAACGGTCTGTAAAATGCATAATGCAACCCTCATGGTCTAACTTCTACGGGACATAGTTTACACATCGACTCGCCCTGGTGCATCAACCTCATGTCTTACCCCTATTCGAGCATAGAGGTGCATGTCTTATCCATATCTGCAGGCATAGTTGCATGTCTTACATATCTTTAGCAATGCATCGACATTCCGTCTTACTGCATCCTCAATACCAACTAACTAGCCTCTCACCCGCATTATCAATGCATGCTCAATCACATGATAATGAATAATAACCTATTGCAACAGTGTAAAAATGCAACCCTCATGGTCTAACTTGATATCAAATTTACCCAATCGACCTAATCTTTCTCACTCACACGAACTTCATGTGTTAAATGCACATAAACATCACATATAACATACTTTTTGGGAAAACCAAACAAACTAAAAGTTAAAGCCTCTGCCTGAAATCCGATAATAAAAAATTTACTTAAAATGTAAAAGTCCACCCAAACGAGCTCTGATAGCTTCAATCAATTCAAATTCATCAATAACGGTTAAAATTAGTTTACGAGAACTATTCCTATAATTTTGTGAGGCTCCGGGTATAAGTCAACTCTTGGTCAACTCAACTTCGACCCTTGGGTCAATGGTCCGACATTTAAAATTGAATAAATGGATGAAAGTTACCCATAAGCTACAATTTTTTCTGATAATCAGAATCTTATTTTGATATCAATTTCTAGGTTAAATCAGCCCGATTTTCTTTGAGATTAGGATAAAATTTCCCAATTCAAGTCCTCTTAAATCTCATTATTTCGTGAATAAATTCATGAAATTTATACATAAAGAATAAATCGATGCGAGGAATCCATATCTTAAATTTAGTAGTTGAAATTGTGTTACGGTTCCACTTTTACGTGAGGCATAAAAAGCTACCTTGAGGTTGTGGACTCTATTTGGATTTTTGTATTTTAAGTCGCCACCAAATTTATAGGGAAATTAGAAATAGAGTTGAAAAGGGTTTATCAAACAAGAGAAAAATCCTTTTAAACCAGAGTTCGAGGTAAAGGTGCTGGTGATCCCCTAGGGAAGCTTTAAGCACCCTAGTATTAAGGATCCATAGAATACGGTTGACCTAGGAGCTTCAATGTGTGATTATTATAATTATTTGCTAAAAATGGTTTATTTCCTTGCATAAATTGCCATGGCATATCATAACTCATTTTTTTTTGGCAAAAATTCATTTATTTGAAGACAAAAGGAGTGGGATCTAAAAATGTGTATAAAGTATTAAAGTCATTCCATTTGCGACTCAAGCACACTTAAGATTCCTCTTAAAGTAGAGTCCAACTTAATTTGGTTCAAATGTTTATTCTTTTAATTCTTTATAATTCTATAGAAAAAAGTTTCAGTATATTTCTTTTATAAATATGCCATAGGTTTACACAAGTATGAAAAGGTTTTGCATTTTTTGTTTATCGTTTGTCCAATTTTAGGCCAATCATATCCTACTTTTAAACCTTTACCCCAAAATAAAGTTTAAGTGCGTTTCCTGTTGTTTCAATGCCTTAAGGTTTGGGCTCGGGCCCAAAAGGTTTTAAAAGACCTTAAGTTTTGAAGTTTTCAGAAATCAGTTTTTTGCAACACTTTGCATTTTTTCTGGAAAATCAATTCTTTATTCATTATCCAAAACAGTCCAACTGTAGGGAATTTAGAGTTTTCGATTTTAGTTCAAAATTAAAGCTCAAAACAGTCCCATTTTTATCCAAAGGAATAAAGACGCAAAACAGTTTTTCTTCCTTATATATCCCATATATCGTGTGTGTGTGTATAATTACAAGCATTCGAGTTTCAATAATGACAAGTATATATATATAAGGAATAAAAGGAGAAGAGTTAGGCTAGTGGGCCCACTGAAGCCCACTAATTGCCATTTTCACTCATGGTTGAGCCTTCAATCAATTTATCATTTTCCGGACTCGATGGAATGAAAGTATGTTGTTGGGCCTTTGGCTCAACATTGGTTCATGCAGCCAACCACAGCGCCACCCTCCTCCTTTTTCCTTTTTTTTTTCTTTCTCCTACACACCAACAAGCAGCCTACAACAGCCACCACCCACCAATCACTGCTCCCGTCCCCTTTCCCTTGTTCTTCGAGCTTCTAAGACGAAAACAAAACCAACCAACAGCCCTTTCATCTTCTTCATTGCTCCGGTGAGGAGCTTATAGCTCCGGTGAACCAGAGCAGCAAGCGAGCAACCACGCCGCCCTTCACCATTTTTCTACTCTTCTCCTCCTTCTTCTGACCACCACACGTTGCCGGCGAACAACCATTACCAGTGAACCAGCAACCAGTCCACACCACCACAACACCACTACTCACTCCGTCTATTTTGTTCTTGTATTTTTATTTTTTAGATTTCTAGTAGCTCCGGCGAGACGCACCAACTCCGACGAGCAGAGCCAACAACACAACACCACCACTCACGTTCCTGTTCCAATACTCCCATCATCCTCTTATTGCTTTTTCTTCTCGTCACTATCTCCCCATAAAACTTGAAAACCCGGTGATGCTCTGCCATTCTTCGACGTCCCTGTGCTAATTTTGACACTGCCGGAGCATCGTCTCCGGCATACCGTGCTCGCTGATGACCCGTTGCTTCTGCTGCTTTGTTGAATTTTTTTTTCTTAGTTATATTTTGTAGTATATTTTTGGTTCTGCTAATGTTTGTTATTGTTGGTTTGTTGTGCTACTGTTGGACTATTTTTTGCGTTTCCAGCCAATCCATTTTGTCCCGTTTTAGATCTGGCCAGAGTTGAATTTTCCGGTGAGTGTTTGAGATCTCCGGCCAGCGTTTAAATCATTGGTGTTTGCTACTATTTTTTTCGTTTTGGAACTGGTTTTGCACTTATTTTTATTTTCCAGCGATGAGCTTAGCTTCGTCTTCGTGGGCAAAACTTGCTTCCTTTGGCTACTGCCCGCTGTTACTATCGATATTCGGACTGATTTTACATTTCTTTTACTAAATAAATGTTGGCTTTGTGCCCGAAAAAATACTTTTGGCGGTCAATGGTACTGATAATTTTTTTTTTATCGCATTTAGTTAAATTCATTTGGGCGAATACTAAACCCAAATGGCCGGTGAAGAAATTTCCATCGATTTCCAAAGCCTCCCATGCACAAAAGACGGGTTATTTTATTTTATTTTATTTTTAGTTTAGTCATTATTTCTTTAATTCATTCGATAGTTATTTATTCTCTTACTAACACTTTTACTAAGTGTTTATATGCTATACCAGAGATACATCCCGAAGACGACACTCGGAAGGAACCCGAAGACTTCATCGAATCATCGTTTGTATTTACTTTTCGCATTTTTTTTATAAACGTACAAAACATAAACTCATAAGTATAGTGAAAATTTTATTTTTGGAATGATGGGTTGATATATTTATTTACTTGTCGCCTTGTTTGTTAAACTTAAAATTGTCATTCGCTTTAGGCAAGATTTAGGCCGTCAATACTTTCATAACTAGATTAAATTGACTTGGTATAAATACTTTGTTAAATAAATTCACACTTTTGACGTTTAGGCAAAAATACTAGTCCATCCTTTATTTTATATTCTTTATACACTCTTAATACAACTTACATTTTATATTATTTCGTACACTAATACATATTTTAATTAAGTTAAATCCACATTTTGACGCTAGGCAAATATTAAGTCGTCCATTTACAAATCCTTTATTCTTTAGAGGCATTACACATTTTCACTCATTTTTTATCCACAATTCCTTATACTTATTTTTTACTAATGCTTTTTACAATTATTTTGTTCCTTATTCTTTTGATAGGATATTCATTAAACAAATACTCTTTTTAACTAAACGGTAGAAACAAGTCAAATAAACTTCACTTTTTAATAATTTCATTATATAAAATCTTTACACCAATGAATATTCGTAAATTATTTTACATTCTTTATGCATTAATATACATAGTTATACAATTCTTTATACATTTTAGGTTTGACGTACACTCTTTTACACTTGAAATATGTTCTTTATATGTTTAATATACATAGACGCACATAACATAGACGCACATTCTTTACATCCTTGATATATTTTTTTTACATAGTCTTACATTTTTTATATATTCTTAATATAGTTATACATTCTTTACACTAACATATATATACACTCTTTATATTAACAGATACACTTTTATACTTACGAGATACATTCTCTTTATACTCTTTTATATATTCTTTTTTTTATATACTTCCTTTATAAATACTTGATACTTGATAGAAATAGATTTTTTATACGTTGTATATACTTTGTATATTATCACCTAGTGTAGCTTTCATGAAGTCATAACATTTTTAAAACATGTAATAATAATGATAAAACGGTAGATAACCCCCTCTAGTGTTCGGTTAAACTAAGTTTAAGGACCGTCTTCGGACAGGCTACGTGGATGCTTAATACCTTCTCCTCGGGGTAAATAAAACCCTTATCTAGAATCTTATAGGTTTTGTGGACTAAAATAGAGTAGACACACAAATACATATAGGTTTCCTGATTTTCCTTAAAACTAAGGTGGCGACTCTAACCCTTTTTTAAACCAGTTAGAAGAACCGGGAAGTTGCAAACTATATTAGACCCGTTCAAAATAGGGCGTAACAATTCATAATAGTGAATTGATGAGTTCTTGGGAGAATAGTAAAATGGGTTTAGTAAAGAGAATTACACGAACTATAGTAGGGTTTTGGATTGTTGACTTGAGATTGTTATAATCATATGGGTAATGGAGAATGATGTTAATTGCACCTAATTGAGATTGTAGAATCACCTAGAAGCAATAGAATGGGACTTGGGTGAAGAAACACCATTAATGGAGATTGTGTAGCTTTATACCAACTAAGTGTTTGATAAAATGCGTAGGTGACCAAAGCATGGATATCATTGCTAATATAGAATCCCTTTGGCTTGTATTGATATAGATCAAAGTTGAAAGGGTTGACGAACATTGTATTATGCTTAAAGGCTGGAATTAAGGTATGTGAGTCTAACTATCTATGTTAGGGAATATTCATGATTCTCCCTACGCCTCATTCTTCATACTTGTAAGTAATTTGACTCAGAATATAGTTTAGCCCTAGTTTCATGATATGATATAGAACTGTTATCTTCTAGGGTTGCAGTTACAGAATTCGTTCATGGTTGTCACTTTGAACATCATGAACTCAACACGTAATCTTTATAGACTTATGCATTGTTATCACATGAGTCTCAGTCAGTGTATAACCAGTTATTTGCACCAGTCCCATAATCGAAACGATTATTATGCTATCGGCTATGCTTGATCTCGGTCTTGTAAATTGTTAATGTTGAACACCTGTATGTATCTTTGGGCCCTAGGCCACGATTTATGCATACGTATTGCTTGGGCACCGAGGGGCCACGCTTTTTGTGCACATTATTTGGGCCCTAGGCCACGCTTATATTTACTGATTTCACGGTCATTCTTCATCTAGAACATGGAGTACTTCAACTTCTTGCTTTCCTGTTTAGTTCAATTTCAGTTTCAGTTCCAGTATTTTATTGCTTCAGTTGCTTTACATACCAGTCCAATTCAAATGTGCTGATGTCCCTTTTTGCTTGGGGGCACGCATCTCACGATGCGGTAACGACCTCTGAGTTGACGATCCGGCTACTTAGGAGGGTTCGTATCGGCTACGTGTGAGCCCCGGTTTCTTCGGGCGATATCGGTCATCTTAGCGATTTCTGACTTTCTCTAGAACGACCTTTTTGTATTCATTAGAGGCTTCATAGACACAGTCCAGACAGTCAGATATTTGTTATGTTAGCCTTGTAGACAGTTATACTCAGTCGTTCAGTTGTTTTGGTTTAGCCATGTTGGCTACTTTCAGATATGTTCAGATTGTCTAAGTATTTCTGCATTATGATATTTTAGTCAGACCTTTAGTTAATCAGCATGTGTTTATTTTATTTTAGAAATTAGTTATGTTTTGGTATCACATGTTGATTCAGCCAGCCAGTTGGTTCGCTCGGTCACATGCAGTCAGGCACCGGGTGTCGTGTTACGTCCAGGCCCAGGTTCAGGGCGTGACAAATACTTGTCAATTTGATATTAATAATGTAAACAATTGATTGAATAATTGTTTTAAACTATTTTGAAATAATTTTGACAAATACCTTAATATTGATGGAAAATATGTGAAATACTTTAAATGACTTACAATATATATTTGAAATTATTTTGCCAAATGAAATGGCAAAATATTATCGAAATATTTTTGTAGAAATAATTTTGGTTTATAAAATACATATTCACTCTGTTTGAGATCCAAGAACTCCAGATAATAAAATAAAATAATTGGAGGGCCAAAATTAGGTGTGAACAAAAATCCCACCTTTCTAAAATCCAAAATTGAGAGATTTTTGCTAAAACAATCCCAATCTCAAAGCGCTGTTGAATTACCACTGGTATATATACTCTGAACCAGCCTTCTTCGCATTCGCAAACCTCTGCATCGTGTTTGCGATGCCTCTGAAATCACCTTCTGGCGTCGTGGTTAGCCCCCTCGTGATCGTGGGACTCCCTTCGCGCTTACAAATCACTGTTCTACACCATCAAAATCTACAACATCAAAATGAACTACTTTGGTGCTGAATCACCCCCGAGCCCTTCGAGTCCCAATCTAAATCCTACCAACACATTTGAAATAATGTTATTGACTTATACAAGGTCTCAAATTACAATTTAAACCATGAACGCTCAAAAGAAGGTCTCTACCTACACTATATTCTATCTAATCTGTCAAACATAGATATTATGGGTCATTCATTTCTGAAAAAAATGATCATCGCTAGAAACAAGAGAGCTTGATTTTATTAATTTAGGTGTTCATCTATTCTTCACATTCAATCATCAAGGTATAGACATGCTTTATAAAAGTTAGGCCAAACCCATCGACAGACACCTGTGGTCGTCCACTTCTTTCACTTGAGCACCTAAAGTCACCCTTGTTCCATTTAGACACTTCAGGCGGGTCATTCCTATTCCACTTAGACACTTTTTGCATCGTTATCGGAACAAAACCAACACCAAAGGGGGCGCCACCTCATTGCACATCCAACCAACCCAAAAGCCCCAATTTTTAATGGTCAAAACTCCACGAATTTACAAATTAGTAAATTTACAATTAAAATGAGTTGGCACAATTTAATTGAGTTGGCACAATTTAAATGAGCTGGCACAATTTAATTGGCCACTTAATCCACATAGGAGACGACTGGTGTTGGTTTTGCTCCGATAACGGTGCAAAAAGTGTCTAAGTGGAATAGGAATGGCCCACCTGAAGTGTCTAAATGGAACAAGGACCACCTTAGGTGCTCAAGTGAAAGAAGTGGACGACCACAGGTGTTTGTCGATGGGTTTGGCCAAAAAGTTATGACACAACTAACTCATTCATAGTGTATGCATATGATCTTTCAAAGATACAAAGTATTCGAACGACAAGTAAATATTTTTGGATCTATTTTGGAGTAATTATACATTTTATCATAACAAAAGCAATTCCGTTTTCCTCAAAAAGAAAAGAGAAGAGAAAAGGACCAAAATAGTACATTATCTTTGCATTTGGACCTAAAACCATACATGTTCTTTTACATGGAGCATTAATAGTCCATTATGTTTGCATAGTGCACTTTTAGTCAACTCCTAAATATTCTGCTAAAAATTTAATAGAAAAGGGCAAAAATGCTCTTGAACTATTACAAAAGGTCTAAAACTACCCTTCATCCATCTATTTTGCTAAAAATACTCCTCAGTTCAACTTTTTGGCTCATTTATGCTCTTTGACGGTCAACACTAAATTAAAAATATATATTTAAATTACACATGGCATTTTATTACTAGTACGATTTTCTAAATCTGAAAAAATTGGATTTTTATAAAATCTGGAACAACTATTTTTTTGAAAAAAAAAAAATGTGGTAAGCCCTTTTTTGTTTTTAAAAAAATCAGGATTGAATTTTTATTAACAAATGTGGAATTTTTTAAATCTGGAAAACCCCCTTCTTCTTTTTTAAATATGGAAAACTGAATTTTTTATTAAAATTTGGATTTTTTAAATCTGAAATACTAAAAGTGGGGCTTCCCACTTTTAGTATTATATGATGTTGTCTTTTTATATTCTTTCTTACATTTTTCATGATTTCAACTGCTGCCTATTATTCGTTAGAAAAACAGAGTTAAAGAGTACTCCCTTCGTTCACTTTTACTTGTCCACTTTGCACTTTTCACGTTGTTTAAGAAATAATAAATGAAGTGCATAATTTATCAATGTACCCATATTAATTGGTGCATATTTTTATTGGATTTGAAAAATGATTTGAAGTGAGTAATTAATACTATGGGTAAAATAGGAAAAAATAAATTGTCTTTTCTTGATATGTTAAAAGTGAACGGAGAGAGTATTATTGAGTGTTGATAAAAAATATTTAGCATCATTTATTTTTCTTTCACACATTTCAAGCTTTGAGGGAAATATTTCGAACTTCGAAGCAACAATAATAAATTCAGGAATCTAGTCTTCAAATTTTTTCGAATCAGATTTCATCATTCCAGCTTTCTAGTTTTTTTTTTTTTTTTTTTTTTTTTTTTTTTAAATTCTTTTAATTTTTAATCTTGTGTTTGTTATTTTTGCTAAATAGATACTTTGAATAATTTGCTTTCAAGCAAAAAATGGAAAAGGGTCAAAAATGCCCTTAAACTGTGTGAAATTGAAAATAAAATAAAATATGCCCTTGATGTTAATAGTTTTGTCAAAAAATGTCCTTATTGTTAATAGTTTGGTCCAAAAATGTCCCTATTGTTACTTAATTGGGTAAAATATGCCATTTTCCTAATAAACATATTGTTTCTCATCTTTTTAAATACATTGTTCCTAATAAAAAAATTGTTTCACCCTCTTTTAAAATCTCTTTAACTAATTAAAAAAAAAAAATCTTCTTTTTAATCTCATTCTATCAATTAAAATAGAATAACCTCATGTACTCTTTTAACTGATAATATAGGTCATATATACATAAGATTATAGTAAGCCTATCATCAATATTTGTAGGAAATAAACCAAGAGTGGGAAACCTAAGTTGTTTGCTGCGGCCATGAAAAAAGCGGATTCTTTGTTAACTCAATCGCAAACTCGCTATCACAAAATATTTTTGTAGGACTATCTTGCTTGTGTTGAAGAAATCCAAGCATCCTTCTCAACCATAATGCTTGTGTAGCACTACTTGTTGCAACCATGTACTATACTGCTGGTTGACAAAGCAACAACTTGTTGCTTTTTTGAAGACCAAGAAAATACACCGCACCCCAAATAAAATGCATATCCGGAAATACTTGTTTCTTTGCATCATATCACCACCAATCAACACCTCGTAAATCCAACAAGACTACTATCATTAGTCTTTGAATAAAATATGCCATCGCAGATTGCGTACCTTGAATATATCTCAAAATTCTCTTAGCCGCTTGCAAGTGTGATTGACGAGCGACTCCATAAATCGCTAATTAATCCAACTCCATAAGTAATGTCGTCTTGTAGAAGTCAAGTACCTTAGACTCGCTACCAATTTTCTAAAATATGTAGCATCAACAAAATCACCAGTTCCATTTTTAGTCAACTTCAATTTTTTTTCAACAGGGGCCAGAATTGGCTTGGCTTTGTCCATATTAAATCTTTTCAAAACATCACCAAAGATATTTTTCCGAGAGATAAAAATTTCACCTTCCAATTGAGAAACTTCAATGCCGAGGAAATAAGACATTAGTCCCAAATCAGTCATCTCAAACTGTCTAATCATGGCCTCCCTAAATTCAGAAATTAGTTTGGAATTATTGCCAGTAAATATTAAGTCATCCACATATAAACACACAATGAGAATGTCTCCATCAGAATTGAAATTGATGTATAGTGTATGCTCATAGGGACATCTATGAAAACCATGTCCAATAAAATAAGAATCAATACGAGTATACCAAGCTCTAGGAGCTTGTTTCAACCCATATAATGCCTTCTTCAACTTGTAAAATTTATTTTCTTGACCCTTTTTGACATACCCCGCAGGCTGCTCAACATACACTTTTTCCTCAAGAACACCATTCAAGAAGACAGATTTCACATCCATTTGATCAATTTTCCAACAATTATTGGCAAGAAGAGAAATAATCATACGAATTGTATCAAGTCTTGCAACAAAATAAATACCTCAAAATAATCAATACCGCTTTTCTCGCTTGTATCCTTTAGCAACTAATCTTGGCTTAAAGCGATCAACTTCTCTAGTTGATTTGTATTTGGTCTTGTATACCCACTTGACTCCAATTGTCCTTTTCGAATGTGGTAAAGTAGTCAATTCCCATGTGTTATTTTTCTCAATAGCATGAATTTCTTCATTCATTGCATGTATCCAACAATCATCTTTCGCAGCTTCCTCAAAAGTAACTGGATCACAGTCTGCAAATAGAGCAAAATTCACAATATCTTCGCTGGATAAGTCATTAACATTACCCACAACATAGTCTTGCAAACGGGCTAGTAAATGGTGATGTCTTTGCGGGCGATTGGATGACTCTGTTTGAGCAGGTTGCGCTAGTTGTTTCTCTTGATGTCTGCTAGAACTTCCTTCCTAGGCACTTTGCTCATCAAAGGTAACATCTCTTGCTAATAATTATTTTTCCGTATCCGGATTAAATAATTTGTAACCCTTTGTCTCATGATAGGAGCCAATAAAAATACACTTTTATCTCGCCTTATCATCCAATTTCTTTCTCAAAACATCAGGAACATGAGCATAAGCAAGACAACTAAATACTTTTAGATGATAACTACTTGGTTTCTTACCTGTCCAAACTTCTTGTGGAGTTTTTCCAAAATTAGATCGAGTAGGACACCTATTTAGAACATAAATTGCATAGGAAACAGCTTCTGCCCAAAAATCTTTAGGAATATTTTTGGAATGCATCATAGATCTCACCATATCCATCACCATTCTATTTTTCCTTTCACCACACCATTTTGTTGAGGAGTATATCTAGCGGTCAATTGATGCTTAATACCATACTTCTTCAAATAATTATCACACATAAGAAACTCGGTTCCCCATCACTTCTCAATGTCTTATAAAATATCCACTTTGCTTCTCTACATAAGCCTTGAAGCTCTTAAAAACTTCACATTACGTCGGTTATTTTTCGGAAAATATACCCAAGTCTTTCTACTAAATCATCAATGAAAGTAATAAAATACTTACTACCTCCATTATAAGGAACTTCAACCGAGCACAAATGCGAGTGGATTAACTCCAATGGTGCATTCGCCCTCCAAGCTTTGCCTTTTTGAAAAGGTTCTCTGTACTTCTTTCCCAAAATACAAGACTCACACCTTATGTCAGGAAAATCAATAGAAGGCAAGCCATCAACCAAATTCTTTCTTGCAAGAAAATTCAAACTCCCAAAACTCAGATGCCCAAAGCGTAGATGCCACAGCCAAGTATCATCACAATTCACAGAACTAAAGCAAGGTAAATCACCACAATTGAGATAAAGAGGTCATAAATGACTATTATTCATCTTTATTCTTGCAATTAGTCCTATTTTATCATCACTGATAATTCCCATTCCGTACTTAAAACGCAAATCATAACCTAATTCTGTTAGTTTCCCCAAACTCAATAAATTATGATGAAGACTCAGAACATAATATAGCTCAGATATAAAATGAGAAGATCCATTTTTCGAAGTAATTGGAATTTTTCTCCTTCCAACAGCAGACACCTTTGCATTTTTGCCAAGTCTTACTGTAGCTTTAAATGATTCATCCAGATCAACAAATAATTCCTTATTTCCAGACATATGATTGCTACAACCAGAATCAATAAACCATTCATTCCCTTTATTTTCTTCAGTCGTGGAGCTAGAAAACAATAATGTCTCTTGTTTACCTCCATAATTTTCAACCATCTTTGCATGTTCTTCCCTATTTTCAGATTCATTGTACCAACAATCAGGTTGATAATGTCCATATTTTCCACAATTATAACACTGAACATTTGATTTATCACGTCTTTGAAAATTTTGATTACTCTCGTTGTTCCCTCCCCGAAATTATTATCATTTCTCTTGTTGATAGGAAAAATTACCTCTACCACGGCCTCGATAATCACCTCTACCACCTCGTCCTCTACCTCTCGAAATTGTGACCTCGTTGATTAGTTTCAGCCGTATTTGATGTTTCTTCTTTTCTTGAAGTTGATTCACCTTTGCTTGCAATGCCTCATCAACTGTTTGCTTATTTATGTAGGAAATAAACCAAGAGTGGAAAACCTAAGTTATTTATTGATTCAGGGACATCTCATATGTCACCAGTTCACCTTCTAAATCATCAAGGGTCGAAGTGCTAAGATCTTTGGTTGCCTCGAAACCGTCTTCTTAGTGTGAAATTTTATACTCAAGGACAAGAACATTTTTTCAAAGAACTTTAACGTGGTCTAATGCTTCTCCATTACTCGTCATATCGTTGACAATATCAATAACTCTTGTAAAGAATTCTTTGACGACTCGTAGGTTTCATTTGGGCCAACTCGCATCGTTTTCTAAGCTCTTGCAATTTGACTTTTCTTACGTACGCGAACCTCGATGTGAATTCACCAAAATTTTCCAAGCCTCCTTTGCCAACTTTGCATGTAAAAATTTGTTGTACACATGCAATTCGACCTTGCTGTCAAGGTAGAAACGTACCTATAATCCAATTGTCAAGGTAGAAACGTACCTATAATCCATAGTCCAACAACAATGAAAAAATTCTTCATCTGTTGATACCAACTCTCAAAATTATTTTTGCCATCAAACACAAAAATGGGACAATTTGGTAAATAGGGAATATCCATATTCTTTTATATGTGTTGGATCTCACACGAGGCTTTGGTCGGATCTCACACAGGCTCTGATACCAATTTGAAAGAAATAAAAATACTCAAAGGAATAATATAAGCACACGTGAAAGACTCAACAATGGCTTTAGAAGAATTTTATCAAACTAAAGAGAGAAGGTAGGAAGCTTTACTTAATAACTCAAAACTCTTGAATCTCACTACAATTAAAATATGTGACATAACATCCCTATTTATAATACTAGAAACCAAAATAGACTAGGACTAGAAAAACCTATTCCAATATGGATTTGATAAATAAATCCTAACTAGACATGAATTAAATAAACTAAATCCTAAACAACTTAGGTTTCCCACTCTTGGTTTATTTAATTCATGTCTAGTTAAGTTGTTTAATTCATAGCCTCCCTTAAACCAAGAGTGGGAAACCTAAGTTGTTTAGGATTTAGTTTATTTAATTCATGTCTAGTTAGGATTTATTTATCAAATCCATATTGAAATAGGTTTTTCTAGTCCTAGTCTATTTTGGTTTCTAGTATTATAAATAGAGATGCAATGTCATATATTTTAATTGTAGTGAGATTCAAGAGTTTTGAGTTATTAAGTAAAGCTTCCTACCTTCTCTCTTTAGTTTGATAAAATTCTTCTATATAGCCATTGTTGAGTCTTTCACGTGTGCTTGTATTATTCCTTTGAGTATTTTTATAACGATAAATTATAAAGTCGAGCACAATTAAATTTGCGATTAAAGCATATTTTTGGGGGGTCAAATTATCCAATCAGATAAATAGTCTGTATATATGTGCTTCCTGTAGTCAAGATGAATACAAATAATGGAGGAAACAAATAGATGTGTCATTCCTAAGACCTCATTTAGTGGCATGGACTTTCTTTTTATTCCTTTTGCGGAATTTTCAATTTAGAAGATTTGATGAAGATGCGAATTAATCAGATTCTGTAAGAACGAAATAGTCAAAATTCCCAAGGTCATAAAACACTGAGCTCTTTTACTTTCTATTATCATTTCCCTCTTTCTATAATTGGAAATCAAACTCTTGCACATGCATCACTGATTACTAGAAATTACGTCCAACAATTTATTGCAGTACTCTTAGTGTTGGAGTTCAAACCCCAGCATATTGTCAATTTGGGTATATATGGTGCTGTTGTCGTGCCTTGGAAATTAAGTAAAAAATTTAAAACTTCATGACAGTAGCTATTTTCCAATTACAGGTTTGAAAGTGGTTAGCCCACACTACTACTACAGGAAGACAAGTGCATTCCCTTTTAATGTGTCTCATACAACGCGAATTTAAATTAATGAGATCAATAAATTCTAAATACCAAAGATTATACAAAAAGAAAACATTAAATTATATGTACTATCTCAGAAATCGAAATAGAAACTTCCTATGCATAATTATTCCATGGTCAATAAGGTGCTTGATATACTTAATTAAGACCGCTGGGACCCAGTGACCGGGTGTATAGTCATATATGGTATTTGGATGCATACATTACCAATGGCTGGAGATAAACTGAGTGCAAGTATCTTTACAAATGAAGAGAACTTATTCCTCTTTGGAAAATCAGATAATGTAGCTTAGAGAAACCAAAGTCAAAGCAATAAAAGGACAACAAAAAGCAACTATATACGCCAGAGATGCTTATTTCTCAATTGTTACTAATTTATTGTGACTATAAATACATGGCTAACTTGCCATATAGTAATCATCTCAATGAAAAGAAGAGTAGTCTTACATGAAGAGGAGAGTCATATTTTGTTTAGTAGCCAAGGATGACTTGCCTGCTCCATTATTTTAAAAAGGTGTTTAATGGTGGCCTTTTAGGTTGGTTTCAGGCAGTCTCCTTGGCTATCTTGACATGCTCTTCTCTTTCATGCAAGACATTTTTTCATTCGTATGCTAATTATGTGATTAAAAGAAAAGAAAGAGAGGTGTAGAATGATGAGTGAGGAGTCTTATTTAGTAGCCAGGGATGACTTACCTGCACCACTTAGAAGGGTCATATTTTAGTGGTGTCCTTCTTTCTTGGTTTCAGGCAGGTCACCATGGCTAACTTGATAAGCTCTTCTCTTTCATACAATACCTGCTCTTCTTCTATCGTTTATTTAGGGAATTGGGGTGCCACGGAACCCAGACGCTCGAGTGAAATTTTATGTAGGTACTAGTATTTACATTTGAAAAACATATATTTTGACTTCTATCAAGTTTCTTTCTTTGCTACGGCCGATAAAAATCATTGTTTAGACGATGCATATGTAGAAAGTCTATTTGGTTCTAGTAGTTAATGGCTTTACTAGATGCTTTTTTCTTTCTATAGTGGAGATAGTCACACGTAATGACAAATCGATCTTATTCAAAGAGAAAGATATCAAATATTTGAAATTTCTTTTTGTATATCCGTGATTGGGAATTATTTGATCGTCTTTTTATGAAGAAGAGTCTAAAACGAAAAAAGAAATCACGTTTGCTTATCTTTCACTTAACTTGATTGAATCCATTATGGATTCAATAAATCTACGTAAATTATAGTTTTGTTTTACACTTATTCTCCCATCCATACTTTTTTGTATGATTGCATCTATTTTATTTGGATTAAATTTCTAGTCGGTCGATGGCGAGACAAATTGCGACAAAATTGTTAGTCCTTCGATTTACACAAGTATAAACCACAATAAATAGTAAGGGTGCATAATATAATATGAGAGCAATAAAACAAATGACACCAGGATTTTTATACTTGTTCGGAACCAATGCGGTATCCTAATCTAGTCCCTTTGGGTTGCAAGGAGGTTATCTCTTTAAGATCTTTGTAAGTTGTTCTTCGTACAATGGTTGTAAGGTGCATCTCCTACGTCTAAACTCGAACTCTTGTATAAGGTTGGTTTTCACTCGCTTACCAACAACGATTCTTTGGTTTTTGTTCCTTCACTAAAGAAATGAACAATGACACAACCTCTCAATACAAAGTCTCATCAACAATATTTTTTTCTCTTCTCTCCTTTTCGAGTACACAATAAATCACTAAGAAATACAATGCTTATGAAAGGTAGAGCAAAGAACTTGAGAAGGTTGAGACGGAAGTATAAGTGGCTGTGTACTTTTATTCTTTTAAGAGCTTGTATTTATAGCCTTTCAACTTGTTCTGGCTATAGCATAACCCAAGGGAATTTTGAAGATTTTTCCAATCTTGTTTGTTGATTGCTTCCTTGAATCATGGAGCTATACTCTCCTTTTGATTCCTTGACCATGCAAATCTTTCCATCTAAGAGTGTAGTCAAAGTTTCTTGAATAATCGCAGTGATTGTCTTTCCTTCTTGTTATTGATTCTTGATGCTTGAGCATTAATGATCCTTCCTTCCAATTTGATCACGAGTACTTTTCTTTGCAGGCCCTATACTTTTCCTTATTCATTCAGATCTCCTCAATCGTCGAATTCGAAACTGCACTATATCCTTTTCCATATTTGCAAAATCAAGACTCTTGTCTTACAATGTTTTTCCTTACATGGTAATCCTTGAATATCAAATATTTCAATACCCATGTAATCTGCAGATCTAATAGCAACACTCTTTAGACGAATATTTTTGTGCATTAATTAGATCTCAAAGAATATTATCAAAGATTGCGATCGCCCTTTTTATTGCTAGAATCTCCAACAGCTTCTTTTCCATATATTTGAGCAGATTCCTTTGCTTAGTACTCTTAACTCCTGTTTTCTAATTGCTTCCAGATCTCTTGTCATGTCTTCAGCCGATCTTGTTATTTATTGCCTCGCCAATAAATCGGATAGTACTTGCTTCCTCTTCATGAGAAATTCTTTACAGGCTGTGGCATCTTAATTTTTTTTTTTTCTTCCTTGTAATGAGATATTTGATTGGTCCTCGTTTGAATGTGAGTCACAGAATAAAGCTTTCCTTTTGAGAAAATGGTACTGCTCCTTTCCATATTACCTTTCCATATTATACTTCAACAGTAGACATATTTTACTCCAATCGAATACTGTTGTAAATATTTCCTTCCTTAAAGTAGTATATCTTCCCCAGGATTTTAGCAAGCTTCCTTCTTTGATTGTATTTGATTGGATCTTCACAAAATCCTTCATCATATAAACTTGTACCAAAAATAAATTTACTTATAAATTTACCACAAGTAAATATTCTTTTATTAAATATTGTGTTGGTTAAATTTACCACAAGTAAATATTCTTTTATTAAAGATTGTATTATTTGTTATCATCAAAATTAATAGGTGAAACCTTGGACCTAACACACAAGTCCTTAAAAAGTGGCACCCAAATAACAAAATGAGTATGGTGTCGTGGTAAAGGTTCAAAATTCAGGTCCATTTTACCTGTGGTCTGCATCACCTCTCTCCTTCTCCTTCTTTTATTTTCTTCATTTTTTGTTTTTCTTCTCTAGCTATGTGTAGACGGAAAGGGTATATCCGCTAATTGAAAATTTTGTTTTCATTTTATGCTGTTAATTACATAATATATAGAATTTGAGTCGAGAAAATTAGTCGAATATGCACCAAAATTTTGTAGACGCAAATAAATAAACTCAAAATGGATCGAATTCCTTCATAACAGATTGGGCAATTTGCACGATTGCCCTTCAAAGGCGCTGGCTTTTAATTTTTGCCTTTCGCTTAAAAAAGTAACCGAAAATATCTCGAGATTTTGGGTTCAAATCTCCGCTGAGTCAAAAAATTTTTTTTTTGCAAGGCATAAGTTCATATGAAACTATGCCTATTCGCTATGTAGTTACATAGAAGCTATATTGACCCGACACTACAGTTTCTATAAAACTACATAGAAACTATGCCAGACACTCCAATTTCTATAAAACTACATAGAACCTATGCCTATAGGCATAAGTTCATACAAAACTATGCCTATTCGCTATGTAGTTACATAGAAACTATGCCGGAACCGACAACGGTTTCTATGAAACTACATAGAACCTATGCCTGCATAGTTACGAAATTAAGGCAGAACTTTATTTCCACGAACCTTTGCCGTGCAAGCATAGGTTCTATGTAACTTCCCTCAAATAGGCATAGGTTCATAGAGACCTATCCCTTGCCAAATTATTATTATTATTTTCGTC